>NC_052166.1:752959-785047 GCF_902713615.1 Scyliorhinus canicula
TCAAACACTTCCAGGACAGGAACAGCACGGGGTTAGATACAGAGTAAAGCTCCCTCTACACTGTCCCCATCAAACACTCCCAGGACAGGTACAGCACGGGGTTAGATACAGAGTAAAGCTCCCTCTACACTTTCCCCATCAAACACTCCCAGGACAGGTACAGCACGGGGTTAGATACAGAGTAAAGCTCCCTCTACACTGTCCCCATCAAACACTCCCAGGACAGGTACAGCACGGGGTTAGATACATAGTAAAGCTCCCTCTACACTGTCCCCATCAAACACTCCCAGGACAGGTACAGCACGGGGTTAGATACAGAGTAAAGCTCACTCTACACTGTCCCCATCAAACACTCCGCGGACAGGTACAGCACGGGGTTAGATACAGAGTAAAACTCCCTCTACACTGTCCCCATCAAACACTCCCAGGACAGGTACAGCACGGGGTTAGATACATAGTAAAGCTCCCTCTACACTGTCCCCATCAAACACTCCCAGGACAGGTACAGCACGGTGTTAGATACAGAGTAAAGCTCCCTCTACACTGTCCCCATCAAACACTCCCAGGACAGGTACAGCACGGGGTTAGATACAGAGTAAAGCTCTCTCTACACTGTCCCCATCAAACACTCCCAGGACAGGTACAGCACGGGGTTAGATACAGAGTAAAGCTCCCTCTACACTGTCCCCATCAAACACTCCCAGGACAGGTACAGCACGGGGTTAGGTACAGAATAAAGCCCCCTCTACACTGTCCCCATTAAACACTCCCAGGACAGGTACAGCACGGGGTTAGATACAGAGTAAAGCTCCCTCTACACTGTCCCCATCAAACACTCCCAGGACAGGTACAGCACGGGGTTAGATACAGAGTAAAGCTCCCTCTACACTGTCCCCATCAAACACTCCCAGGACAGGTACAGCACGGGGTTAGACACAGAGTAAAGCTCCCTCTACACTGTCCCCATCAAACACTCCCAGGACAGGTACAGCACGGGGTTAGATACAGAGTAAAGCTCCCTCTACACTGTCCCCATCAAACACTCCCAGGACAGGTACAGCACGGGGTTAGATACATAGTAAAGCTCCCTCTACACTGTCCCCATCAAACACTCCCAGGACAGGTACAGCACGGGGTTAGATACAGAGTAAAGCTCCCTCTACACTGTCCCCATCAAACACTCCGAGGACAGGTACAGCATGGGGTTAGATACAGAGTAAAGCTCCCTCTACACTGTCCCCATCAAACACTCCCAGGACAGGTACAGCACGGAGTTAGATACAGAGTAAAGCTCCCTCTACATTGTCCCCATCAAACACTCCCAGGACGGGTACAGCACGGGGTTAGATACAGAGCAAAGCTCCCTCGATACTGTCCCCATCAAACACTCCCAGGACAGGTACAGCACGGGGTTAGATACAGAGTAAAGCTCCCTCTACACTGTCCCCATCAAACACTCCCAGGACGGGTACAGCACGGGGTTAGATACAGAGCAAAGCTCCCTCGATACTGTCCCCATCAAACACTCCCAGGACAGGTACAGCACGGGGTTAGATACAGAGTAAAGCTCCCTCTACACTGTCCCCATCAAACACTCCCAGGGCAGGTACAGCACAGGGTTAGATACAGAGTAAAGCTCCCTCTACACTGTCCCCATCAAACACTCCCAGGACAGGTACAGCACGGGGTTAGATACAGAGTAAAGCTCCCTCTACACTGTCCCCATCAAACACTCCCAGGACAGGTACAGCATGGGGTTAGATACAGAGTAAAGCTCCCTCTCCACTGGAGGTTAGGAAGGGGGTATTTGTCCCCAGTGTTGAGTGGTGAAGTGTGTGCGTGTGCCGACACTCCGCGGCGTTGCCTTACCTGAATGATGCGATCTCCGGTTCGAATCCGCCCATCCTTGGCCGCGATGCCGTTCGGGTTAATCTGGAAGAGGAGCACATTGCTGCAGGTTAACCAGTGAACCAAATGGCTGTCTGACCATCTACCCAACTGCGGCCTCATCGATCGCCAGCCACTGAGGAGAAAGACTTGACACGCACCCACAGTCACCCACTGATATACCATCAATTGAACGCGAGGCGAGTTGCTGTTCAAAAGTAAGGCTTTAATAAGCTAGATGTTAGCCCTGCGGTCGACTACAGTAAATGGACGACCGCCGGGTGTACTGGGCATTTATACCCTGCCCTGGAGGCGGGGTTAACTCAGCCTCTCGACCAATCAGGGAGCAGTCACATGACTGGTCTCAACCAATCGGTCGAGAGGCACATGACCGACCAGGGCCAATGGTAAGCCGGTGTTCTGCACCAATGGCAGGCAGCTATGTTAATCATACCACCACATTCACCCACGCACAGTCACCCACCCACCCACAGTCACCCACCCACCCGCCCACAGTCACCCACCGACAGTCACCAACCCGCCCACCCACTCACCCACACCCACCCACCCACAGTCACCCACCCACCCGCCCACAGTCACCCACCCACAGTCACCCACCCGCCCACCCACCCAGTCACCCACTCACCCACCCACAGTCACCCACCCACCCACCCACAGTCACCCACCCACAGTCACCCACCCACCCACCCACCCACCCACAGTCACCCACCCTCCCACCCACCCACCCAGTCACCCACCCACCCACCCACATTCACCCACCCACCCACCCACCCACCCACTCACCCACCCATCCACCCGCCCACCCACCCACTCACCCACCCACCCACCCACCCACTCACCCACCCACCCACCCACACTCACCCACCCACCCACCCAGTCACCCACCCACCCACAGTCACCCACCCACCCACAGTCACCCACCCACCCACCCACAGTCACCCACCCACCCACCGACCCGCCCACAGTCACCCACCCACCCACCCAGTCACCCACCCACCCACCCACATTCACCCGCCCACCCGCCCACCCACCCAGTCACACACCCACCCACAGTCACCCACCTGCCCAGTCACCCACTCACCCACCCACAGTCACCCACCCACCCACCCACAGTCACCCACCCACCCAGTCACCCACACGCCCACCCACCCACAGTCACCCACTCACCCACACCCACCCGCCCACAGTCACCCACCCACCCACCCACAGTCACCCAGTCACCCACACCCACCCGCCCACAGTCACCCACAGTCACCCACCCACCCACCCACATTCACCCACACTCATTCGCACACTGACTCACACACATTTGCACACACACCCACTTTCACACTCAAACACTCACTCACTCTAGTAGGGTGATCATTGCTCGGCACAACATCGAGGGCCGAAGGGCCTGTTCTGTGCTGTACTGTTCTATGTTCTATGTTCTACAAGTTTGCTGACGATACGACCGTAGTGGGCCGGATCTCGAATAACGACGAGTCCAAATACAGGAGGGAGATAGAGAACCTAGTGGAGTGGTGTAACGACAACAATCTCTCCCTCAATGCCAGCAAAACTAAAGAGCTGGTCATCGACTTCAGGAAGCAAAGTACTGTACACACCCCTGTCAGCATCAACGGGGCCGAGGTGGAGATGGTTAGCAGTTTCAAATTCCTAGGGGTGCACATCACCAACAATCTGTCCTGGTCCACCCACGTCAACGCTACCACCAAGAAAGCACAACAGCGCCTATACTTCCTCAGGAAACTAAGGAAATTCGGCATGTCCACATTAACCCTTACCAACTTTTACAGATGCAGCATAGAAAGCATCCTATCGGGCTGCATCACAGCCTGGTATGGCAACTGCTCGGCCCAGGACCGCAAGGAACCTCAGAGAGTCGTGAATACCGCCCAGTCCATCACACGAACCTGCCTCCCATCCATTGATTCCATCTACACCTCCCGCTGCCGGGGGAAAGCAGGCAGCATAATCAAAGATCCCTCCCACCCGGCTTACTCACTCTTCCAACTTCTTCCATCGGGCAGGAGATACAGAAGTCTGAGAACGTGCACGAACAGACTCAAAAACAGCTTCTTCCCCGCTGTTACCAGACCCCTAAATGACCCTCTTACTGACTGACCTCATTAACACTACACCCTGTATGCTTCATCCGATGCCTGTGTCTATGTAGTTACATCAGGCGGGATTCAGACTGAGTGCCGACCCCGGAGTGAAACCCGGAGTGTTTCACTCCGGGGTCGGAGGCCGCTCCTCGCCCCCTATTCCCCCCCCCCATTCCCCCCCCCCCCCGCCACCCCCAGGGGGCTTGGAACGGTGGCGCGTGAACCCCGAGTGCCCGGCCTTGACGCTTGCGTCAAAGCGGCGCGCCGGGAATGACGCGGCCGGCGGTGCCGAAGTGACGTCAGCCGCACATGCGCAGGTTGGCCAGCTCCAACCCGCGCATGCACGGTTGCCGTCTTCCCCTCCGCTGCCCCCGCAAGACATGGCGGCTTGATCTTGCTGGGCGGCGGAGGGGAAAGAGTGCATCTCTTAGAGACGCCGGCCGACGATCAGTGGGCACCGATCGCTGGCCAGTCCCCTCACGAGCACGGCCGTGGTGCTCGATCCTCCCTCCGCCCCCCACAGGCCCCACACTCACCTATCACACGCTGTTCACGCCGGCAGCCACCAGGTGTGGTTGGCGCCGGCGTGAACCGGTCGGGTTTGGCAGGCACGCCATTTTTGGGGGGGGTGGGAGAATCGCGGGGGGTGCCAGGGCAGCGTGGCGTGATTCGCCCGGCACTCCCGCGATTCTCCCCCCCCCCCCCCAGCGTGTGGAGCGGGGAATCCCGCCCTCTGCCTCTTGCCGCTCACACAAAATCACTGACATTAACGCTCTCTCAGAAACCCACCCAGAAATTCACTCACACTGTGGGGTCCTTCCCCCGGGGTCCGCTCTGCTCACTTACCTCTCCCACGTAAATGCCGGTGTCATTTTCATCGTCCGTTCGATAGCAAACGGTCAGGCCCAACTTCTCCTGGTGACTCTGTTTATACAATTCCACCTCCTAACAGAAAGACAGAAATTATAAATACTGTCATCAGCAGAGACCCCAACACCCTCCCTATCTCTGTAACCTCCTCCAGCATCTACACCCCTCCCTATCTCTGTAACCTCCTCCAGCATCTACAACCCTCCCTATCTCTGTAACCTCCTCCAGCCCAACACCCTCCCTATCTCTGTAACCTCCTCCATCCCTACACCCCCTCCCTATCTCTGTAACCTCCTCCAGCATCTACACCCCTCCCTATCTCTGTAACCTCCTCCAGCATCTACACCCCTCCCTATCTCTGTAACCTCCTCCACCCCTACAACCCCCCTATCTCTGTAACCTCCTCCAGCCCCTACAACCCTCCCTATCTCTGTATCCTCCTCCAGCCCCTAGAACCCTCCCTATCTCTGTAACCTCCTCCAGCCTCTACAACCCTCCCTTTCTCTGTAACCTCCTCCAGCCGCTACACCCCTCCCTATCTCCGTAACCTCCAGCCCCTACAACCCTCCCTATCTCTGTAACCCCCTCCAGCCCCTACACCCCTCCCTATCTCCATAACCTCCTCCAGCCCCTACACCCCTCACTCCATAACCTCCTCCAGCCCCTACACCCCTCCCTATCTCTGTAACCTCCCTCCAGCCCCTACACCCCCTCCCTATCTCTGTAACCTCCTCCAGCCCCTACACCCCTCCCTATCTCTGTAACCACCTCCAGCCCCTACAACCTTCCCTATCTCTGTGACCTCCTCCAGCCCCTACACCCCTCCCTATCTCTGTAACCTCCTCCAGCCCCTACACCCCTCCCTATCTCTGTAACCTCCTCCAGCCCCTCCACCCCTCCCTATCTCTGTAACCTCCTCCAGCCCCTACACCCCTCCCTATCTCTGTAACCTCCTCCAGCCCCTACACCCCTCCCTATCTCTGTAACCTCCTCCAGCCCTGACACCCCTTCCTATCTCTGTAACCTCCTCCAGCCCCTACAACCTCCCTATCTCTGTAACCTCCTCCAGCCCCGACACCCCCTCCCTATCTCTGTAACCTCCTCCAGCCCTCCCTATCTCTGTAACCTCCTCCAGCCCCGACACCCCTCCCTATCTCTGTAACCTCCTCCAGCCCCTACACCCCTCCCTATCTCTGTAACCTCCTCCAGCCCCGACACCCATCCCTATCTCTGTAACCTCCTCCAGCCCCTACACCCCTCCCTATCTCTGTAACCTCCTCCAGCCCCTCCACCCCTCCCTATCTCTGTAACCTCCTCCAGTCCCTCCACCCCTCCCTATCTCTGTAACCTCCTCCAGCCCCTACACCCTCCCTATCTCTGTAACCTCCTCCAGCCCCTACACCCCTCCCTATCTCTGTAACCTCCTCCAGCCCCTACACCCTCCCTATCTCTGTAACCTCCTCCAGCCCCTACACCCCCTCCCTATCTCTGTAACCTCCTCCAGTCCCTACACCACTCCCTATCTCTGTAACCTCCTCCAGCCCTACACCCCTCCCTATCTCTGTAACCTCCTCCAGCCCCTACACCCCTCCCTATCTCTGTAACCCCCTCCAGCCCCTACACCCCTCCCTATCTCTGTAACCTCCTCCAGCCCCTACACCCCTCCCTATCTCTGTAACCTCCTCCAGCCCCTACACCCCCTCCCTATCTCTGTAACCTCCTCCAGCCCCTACACCCCTCCCTATCTCTGTAACCTCCTCCAGCCCCTACACCCATCCCTATCTCTGTAACCTCCTCCAGCCCCTACACCCCTCCCTATCTCTGTAACCTCCTCCAGCCCCTACACCCCTCCCTATCTCTGTAACCTCCTCCAGCCCCTACACCCCCTCCCTATCTCTGTAACCTCCTCCAGCCCCTACACCCCTCCCTATCTCTGTAACCTCCTCCAGCCCCTACACCCCTCCCTATCTCTGTAACCTCCTCCAGCCCCGACAACCCTCCCTATCTCTGTAACCACCTCCAGCCCCTACACCCCTTCCCTACCTCTGTAACCTCCTCCAGCCCCTACACCCCTCCCTATCTCTGTAACCTCCTCCATCCCTACACCCCTCCCTATCTCTGTAACCTCCTCCAGCCCCTCCCTACACCCCTCCCTATCTCTGTAACCTCCTCCAGCCCCTACACCCCTCCCTATCTCTGTAACCTCCTCCAGCTGCTACACCCCTCCCTATCTCTGTAACCTCCTCCAGCCCCTACACCCCTCCCTATCTCTGTAACCTCCTCCAGCCCCAACACCCCTCCCTATCTCTGTAACCTCCTCCAGCCCCTACACCCCTCCCTATCTCTGTAACCTCCTCCAGCCCCTACACCCCCTCCCTATCCCTGTAACCTCCTCCAGCCCCTACACCCCTCCCTATCTCTGTAACCCCCTCCAGCCCCTACACCCCCTCCCTATCTCTGTAACCTCCTCCAGCCCCTACACCCCTCCCTATCTCTGTAACCTCCTCCAGCCCCCTACACCCCTCCCTATCTCTGTAACCTCCTCCAGCCCCTACACCCCCTCCCTATCTCTGTAACCTCCTCCAGTTCCTACGACCCTCCGAGATCTCTGCGCTCCCCCAATTCCAGCCTCTCGAGCATTCCCAATTTCCCACCGCTCCACCATTGGCGGCCGTGCCTGAGTCCCGCCCTCCGGAATTCTCTCCCTTCGCCTCTCGGTTTCTGTCTCGCGCTCTCTCTCACACCCTCTGTCTCCCTCCATACCCCCTTCTCCCTGTCCTCTCTATCCACACAGCCTCTCTATCTCTACCACCAGTCTCCCCCACACTCCCCTGAATCCCGTCCCTCCCTCCCTCCCTCTCTATCTGATCCCTCTGTCTCTCACCCCCACTCGCTTCCCAACTCATACAGAGTGGGCAGCACGGTAGCATGGTGGTTAGCATCAATGCTTCACAGCTCCAGGGTCCCAGGTTCGATTCCCGGCTGGGTCACTGTCTGTGCAGGAGTCTGCACGTCCTCCCCGTGTG
Source organism: Scyliorhinus canicula (assembly GCF_902713615.1). Lineage (NCBI taxonomy): Eukaryota > Metazoa > Chordata > Chondrichthyes > Carcharhiniformes > Scyliorhinidae > Scyliorhinus > Scyliorhinus canicula. Next base: position 760,875 of record NC_052166.1, read on the forward strand.
TGCGTGGGTTTCCTCCGGGTGCTCCGGTTTCCTCCCACAGTCCAAAGATGTGCGGGTTAGGTGGATTGGCCATGCTAAAATTGCCCGTAGTGTTCTAAAAGTTCTAAAAAGTAAGGTTGGGGGGGGGGGGGTTGTTGGGTTACGGGTATAGGGTAGATACGTGGGTTTGAGTAGGGTGATCATTGCTCGGCACAACATCGAGGGCCGAAGGGCCTGTTCTGTGCTGTACTGTTCTATCTCTCTGTCTCTCTCTCTCTCTTCCGACGTGATCTGTGTCACCTATCTATGTCCTGTCTACGTTGAGATATGTAAGTGGGGCGGGGGGGGGGGGGGGGAGGCGCATCCCAGCGCCTGGCCGATCCAAGCAAACCGCCCGCTCCGCGTAACAGGCAGAGTGGAGACAGGACTCCAGCGGCGCGAGTTGGCAAAGCCCAGAACGTTACGTCTAACATGCGATGTGATTTCGCCATTGGGCAGCACTTGCTGAACAATCCTGGGTGCGCTGCCAGCTCAACGAGCACCCCAGTCTAAGGTAATGAGCCGAGCTTGCGTCGCGGCCCCATCAACGCTGACTCGAAACGTCACGCATTCATACAAACTCTGCAAACAAAGAAACGCGTCCCAGACTCTGACCCACTTTTTCGAATTACCCAGAGGCACGGGCAAGCCGGTAGCCCCCTCTCTTTATCCTCTCTACATCCACCCTGTCGAGACCCCCTCGGGATCGAGACGGTTCCGATCAAGTCGCCTCTCACTCTGCTAAACCCGAGCGGATACAATACTCGGGAAGTTAGGCCGGGGGTAAAGTGCTATTGTTCACCCACCTCGTACTCCAGTTCCTCCGTCCGATCTACTTCATGGTGACCGCTGTCCAAATAGTCATTGGCGTCGTAGAACTCATTCCCGACGGGGGGACTGAAAGCAAGCGAGACAGAAGCTGTCAAACTATTTAGCTGCCAGCGAGGTTACCACTCAACGCAGGACACAGCTGATTCCAGGGAGCGGTAGGGGGAGCAGGGCAGTGCGGAGGAACCAGGGAGTGGGGTCCAGGGAGAGGATAGCTGTCCACAGTCTGTGTTTATTCAGGGGGAGGATCGCTGTACACAGTCTGTGTTTATTCAGGGGGAGGATTGCTGTACAGTCTGTGTTTATTCAGGGTGAGGATCGCTGTACAGTCTGTGTTTATTCAGGGTGAGGATTGCTGTACAGTCTGTGTTTATTCAGGGGGAGGATTGCTGTACACAGTCTGTGTTTATTCAGGGGAGGATCGCTGTACACAGTCTGTGTTTATTCAGCGTGAGGATTGCTGTACAGTCTGTGTTTATTCAGGGGGAGGATTGCTGTACACAGTCTGTGTTTATTCAGCGTGAGGATTGCTGTACAGTCTGTGTTTATTCAGGGGGAGGATTGCTGTACACAGTCTGTGTTTATTCAGCGTGAGGATTGCTGTACACAGTCTGTGTTTATTCAGGGTGAGGATTGCTGTACAGTCTGTGTTTATTCAGGGGGAGGATTGCTGTACAGTCTGTGTTTATTCAGGGGGAGGATTGCTGTACAGTCTGTGTTTATTCAGGGTGAGGATTGCTGTACAGTCTGTGTTTATTCAGGGTGTGGATCGCTGTACACAGTCTGTGTTTATCCAGGGGGAGGATTGCTGTTCACAGTCTGTGTTTATTCAGGGGGAGGATTGCTGTACAGTCTGTGTTTATTCAGGGTGAGGATTGCTGTACAGTCTGTGTTTATTCAGGGTGTGGATCGCTGTACACAGTCTGTGTTTATCCAGGGGGAGGATTGCTGTTCACAGTCTGTGTTTATTCAGGGTGTGGATCGCTGTACACAGTCTGTGTTTATTCAGGGGGAGGATTGCTGTACAGTCTGTGTTTATTCAGGGGGAGGATTGCTGTACAGTCTGTGTTTATTCAGGGTGAGGATTGCTGTACAGTCTGTGTTTATTCAGGGTGTGGATCGCTGTACACAGTCTGTGTTTATCCAGGGGGAGGATTGCTGTTCACAGTCTGTGTTTATTCAGGGTGTGGATCGCTGTACACAGTCTGTGTTTATCCAGGGGGAGGATTGCTGTTCACAGTCTGTGTTTATTCAGGGTGAGGATTGCTGTACACAGTCTGTGTTTATTCAGGGTGAGGATTGCTGTACAGTCTGTGTTTATTCAGGGTGAGGATCGCTGTACACAGTCTGTGTTTATTCAGGGTGAGGATTGCTGTACAGTCTGTGTTTATTCAGGGTGAGGATCGCTGTACACAGTCTGTGTTTATTCAGGGTGAGGATCGCTGTACACAGTCTGTGTTTATTCAGGGGGAGGATCGCTGTACAGTCTGTGTTTATTCAGGGGGAGGATCGCTGTACACAGTCTGTGTTTATTCAGGGTGAGGATCGCTGTACACAGTCTGTGTTTATTCAGGGTGAGGATCGCTGTACACAGTCTGTGTTTATTCAGGGGGAGGATCGCTGTACAGTCTGTGTTTATTCAGGGGGAGGATCGCTGTACAGTCTGTGTTTATTCAGGGTGAGGATCGCTGTACACAGTCTGTGTTTATTCAGGGGGAGGATCGCTGTACACAGTCTATGTTTATTCAGGGTGAGGATCGCTGTACACAGTCTGTGTTTATTCAGGGTGAGGATCGCTGTACACAGTCTGTGTTTATTCAGGGGGAGGATCGCTGTACACAGTCTGTGTTTATTCAGGGTGAGGATCGCTGTACACAGTCTGTGTTTATTCAGGGGGAGGATCGCTGTACACAGTCTTTCTCTGGTTGTTGTTGTGAGTGTTGTTGATACTCACAGGTCAGGTTGAGTGTTGGGTTCCAGCTGTACAATCTGGGGTGATGGGGGCTGTACTTTCCTCAAGGCCATGATGTGTTCGAAGGTGATGTCTGTCTGGGTGCCATTGTCCACCAGTCGCAAATCCGGTATTGACGTTGCAACCTTGCCTCTGGGACTGCGCCGCAGGACCTGGATAACCAGGGGGTCCCGGGATGGCCGCAGGGTATCTGTGTACTGTTCCTGACTCACTTTACACAGCTCCTTATCGTGGGCCTGCATAGGAACGAGCCGGACAGCAAATTCAGTCAATCTGTGGCAACTGTTTAGAGACCCCAGGGGGAGGGCCCCACGGTGCAGGGAGACCAGGGGGAGGGCCCCACGGTGCAGGGGGAGGGCCCCACGGTGCAGGGACCCCAGGGGGAGGGCCCCACGGTGCAGGGACCCCGGGGGCGGGCCCCACGGTGCAGGGACACCAGGGGGTGGGCCCCACGGTGCAGGGACACCAAGGGGAGGGCCGCACGGTGCAGGGGGAGGGCCTCACGGTGCAGGGAGACCAGGGGGAGGGCCCCATGGTGCAGGAACCCCAGGGGGAGGGCCCCACGGTGCAGGGGGTGGGCCCCACGGTGCAGGGACCCCAGGGGGAGGGCCCCACGGTGCAGGGGGAGGGCCCCACGGTGCAGGGAGACCAGGGGGAGGGCCCCACGGTGCAGGAACCCCAGGGGGAGGGCCCCACGGTGCAGGGGGAGGGCCCCACGGTGCAGGGAGACCAGGGGGAGGGTCCCACGGTGCAGGGAGACCAGGGGGTGGGCCCCACGGTGCAGGGACACCAGGGGGAGGGTCCCACGGTGCAGGGGGAGGGCCCCATGGAGCAGGTACACCAGGGGGAGGGTCCCACAGTGCAGGTACACCAGGGGGAGGGCCCCACGGTGCAGGTACACCAGGGGGAGGGTCCCACGGTGCAGGGACACCAGGAGGAGGGCCCCACGGTGCAGGGGGAGGGCCCCACGGTTGAGGGAGACCAGGGGGAGGGTCCCACGGTGCAGGGACACCAGGGGGAGGGCCCCACGGTGCAGGGGGAGGGCCCCACGGTGCAGGGAGACCAGGGGGAGGGCCCCACGGTGCAGGGGGAGGGCCCCACGGTGCAGGGAGACCAGGGGGAGGGTCCCACGGTGCAGGGAGACCAGGGGGAGGGTCCCACGGTGCAGGGAGACCAGGGGGAGGGTCCCACGGTACAGGGGGAGGGCCCCACGGTGCAGGGGGATGGCCCCACGGTGCAGGGAGAGGAGGGGGAGGGTTCCACGGTGCAGGGACCCCAGGGGGAGGGCCCTACGGTGCAGGGAGACCAGGGGGAGGGCCCCACGGTGCAGTGAGACCAGGGGGAGGGCCCCACGGAGCAGGGACACCAGGGGGCGGGCCCCACGGTGCAGGGACACCAGGGGGAGGGCCCCACGGTGCAGGGAGACCAGGGGGAGGGCCCCACGGTGCAGGGAGACCAGGGGGAGGGCCCCACGGAGCAGGGAGACCGGGGGGAGGGCCCCACGGTGCAGGGAGACCAGGGGGAGGGCCCCACGGTGCAGGGACACCAGGGGGAGGGCCCCACGGTGCAGGGAGACCAGGGGGAGGGCCCCACGGTGCAGGGAGACCAGGGGGAGGGCCCCACGGAGCAGGGAGACCAGGGGGAGGGCCCCACGGTGCAGGGAGACCAGGGGGAGGGCCCCATGGTGCAGGGAGACCAGGGGGAGGGCCCCATGGTGCAGGGAGACCAGGGGGAGGGCCCCACGGAGCAGGGAGACCGGGGGGAAGATGAGCTCAGCCTCAACCATCTGATCTTCTCCTGATGGGCTCTGCTTTGCCATTTTGTCGTTGTCCAATGCCCCACCCCTCACACCCCGGCCATCATCCTCTGATGTTATCTCCCCCCCCCCCCCCCCCCCCCGTGACCAGTTCCCTGTGGGTCACCCTCCGGATTTGCCGCGGTCAGTGTGAGAGCAGCGCCTGACCCCTGACCTCTCCCCTGTGGGGCCCACACACCGTATACTCACCGTGTGAGGGCTGGTGGGCCTCCGTCCCAGTGCCCCGTGTCTCAGACTGGAACCCTGTACAGACACACAAAATGGAATCATTATTCAGCTGGACGTATCCCCCAGTCCCTTCAGGACCACCCTGGATCTCCCAGGTTCCATCCCGAGGGGCAAGCAACACATTTGGAAAGGTTTATTCCAACTCTCCTGATGGTGAGAAGGTTTTGGTTGGAGGGCTATTTGAGGGATGGAGGCGCGGTTAGAAAACTTCCAGCGATATTCCCACTCGGTGACACTTTGTGGAGAGGAGACACCTTCAGCCTGTCCGTGTCCATCTGACGGTCACATCACTGAGAAATCGGGGGGGGGGGGTATCTCTGTCTGTCCGAGCGTCTGTCTGTGTTTCTGAGTGAGTGTGTCTGTGTGTAGTAAGTTTGTCTGAGTGTGACTGTGTCAATGTATGTGTGTGAGTGTGTGTGAGAGACTGTGTGACTGTCAGTGTGTGTGACTGTCAGTGTGTGAGTGTCAGTGTGTGTGACTGTCAGTGTGTGTGACTGTCAGTGTGTGTGACTGTCAGTGTGTGTGACTGTCAGTGTGCGACTGTCAGTGTGTGTGACTGTCAGTGTGTCTGACTGTCAGTGTGTGCGACTGTCAGTGTGTGCGACTGTCAGTGTGTCTGACTGTCAGTGTGTGCGACTGTCAGTGTGTGCGACTGTCAGTGTGTGCGACTGTCAGTGTGTGCGACTGTCAGTGTGTGCGTGACTGTCAGTGTGTGCGTGACTGTCAGTGTGTGTGTGACTCAGTGTGTGTGACTCAGTGTGTGCGACTGTCAGTGTGTGTGTGTCAGTGTGTGTGACTGTCAGTGTGTGTGTGACTCAGTGTGTGTGACTGTCAGTGTGTGTGACTGTCAGTGTGTGTGTGACTCAGTGTGTGTGACTGTCAGTGTGTGTGACTGTCAGTGTGTGTGACTGTCAGTGTGTGTGACTGTCAGTGTGTGCGACTGTCAGTGTGTGCGACTGTCAGTGTGTGCGACTGTCAGTGTGTGCGACTGTCAGTGTGTGTGAGTGTCAGTGTGTGTGACTGTCAGTGTGTGTGAGTGTCAGTGTGTGTGACTGTCAGTGTGTGTGTGTGTCAGTGTGTGCGACTGTCAGTGTGTGCGACTGTCAGTGTGTGCGAGTGTCAGTGTGTGTGACTGTCAGTGTGTGTGACTGTCAGTGTGTGCGACTGTCAGTGTGTGCGACTGTCAGTGTGTGTGACTCAGTGTGTGTGACTGTCAGTGTGTGTGTGACTCAGTGTGTGTGAGTGTCAGTGTGTGTGTGACTCAGTGTGTGTGACTGTCAGTGTGTGTGACTGTCAGTGTGTGTGACTGTCAGTGTGTGCGACTGTCAGTGTGTGTGACTCAGTGTGTGTGACTGTCAGTGTGTGTGTGACTCAGTGTGTGTGAGTGTCAGTGTGTGTGTGACTCAGTGTGTGTGACTGTCAGTGTGTGTGACTGTCAGTGTGTGTGAGTGTCAGTGTGTGTGACTGTCAGTGTGTGTGACTGTCAGTGTGTGTGACTGTCAGTGTGTGTGACTGTCAGTGTGTGCGACTGTCAGTGTGTGCGACTGTCAGTGTGTGTGACTGTCAGTGTGTGTGTGACTCAGTGTGTGTGACTGTCAGTGTGTGTGTGACTCAGTGTGTGTGACTGTCAGTGTGTGTGACTGTCAGTGTGTGTGACTGTCAGTGTGTGTGACTGTCAGTGTGTGTGAGTGTCAGTGTGTGTGAGTGTCAGTGTGTGTGAGTGTCAGTGTGTGTGAGTGTCAGTGTGTGTGACTGTCTGTGTGTGTGACTGTCAGTGCGTGTGTGACTGTCAGTGTGTGTGTGTGTCAGTGTGTGCGACTGTCAGTGTGTGCGACTGTCAGTGTGTGTGTGACTGTCAGTGTGTGACTGTCAGTGTGTGACTGTCAGTGTGTGTGTGTCAGTGTGTGTGACTGTCAGTGTGTGCGACTCAGTGTGTATGACTCAGTGTGTGTGACTGTCAGTGTGTGTGTGACTCAGTGTGTGTGACTGTCAGTGTGTGTGTGACTGTCAGTGTGTGTGTGACTGTCAGTGCGTGTGTGACTGTCAGTGTGTGTGTGTGTCAGTGTGTGCGACTGTCAGTGTGTGACTGTCAGTGTGTGTGACTGTCAGTGTGTGAGACTGTCAGTGTGTGAGACTGTCAGTGTGTGCGACTGTCAGTGTGTGTGACTGTCAGTGTGTGTCAGTGTCAGTGTGTGTGACTGTCAGTGTGTGCGACTGTCAGTGTGTGTCAGTGTCAGTGTGTGTGACTGTCAGTGTGTGCGACTGTCAGTGTGTGCGACTGTCAGTGTGTGTGAGTGTCAGTGTGTGTGACTGTCAGTGTGTGTGAGTGTCAGTGTGTGTGACTGTCAGTGTGTGTGTGTGTCAGTGTGTGCGACTGTCAGTGTGTGCGACTGTCAGTGTGTGTGAGTGTCAGTGTGTGTGACTGTCAGTGTGTGCGACTGTCAGTGTGTGCGACTGTCAGTGTGTGTGACTGTCAGTGTGTGTGTGACTCAGTGTGTGTGACTGTCAGTGTGTGTGTGACTCAGTGTGTGTGAGTGTCAGTGTGTGTGAGTGTCAGTGTGTGTGAGTGTCAGTGTGTGTGAGTGTCAGTGTGTGTGAGTGTCAGTGTGTGTGAGTGTCAGTGTGTGTGTGACTGTCAGTGCGTGTGTGAGACTGTCAGTGTGTGTGTCAGTGTGTGCGACTGTCAGTGTGTGCGACTGTCAGTGTGTGTGTGTGTGTGTGTGACTGTCAGTGTGTGACTGTCAGTGTGTGTGTGTCAGTGTGTGTGACTGTCAGTGTGTGCGACTCAGTGTGTGTGACTCAGTGTGTGTGACTGTCAGTGTGTGTGTGACTCAGTGTGGGTGACTGTCAGTGTGTGTGTGACTGTCAGTGTGTGTGTGACTGTCAGTGCGTGTGTGACTGTCAGTGTGTGTGTGTGTCAGTGTGTGCGACTGTCAGTGTGTGCGACTGTCAGTGTGTGTGTGACTGTCAGTGTGTGACTGTCAGTGTGTGTGTGTCAGTGTGTGTGACTGTCAGTGTGTGCGACTGTCAGTGTGTGTGCCTCAGTGTGTGTGACTGTCAGTGTGTGTGTGACTCAGTGTGTGTGACTGTCAGTGTGTGTGTGACTCAGTGTGTGTGACTGTCAGTGTGTGTGTGACTGTCAGTGTGTGTGACTGTCAGTGTGTGTGACTGTCAGTGTGTCCGACTGTCAGTGTATGTGACTGTCAGTGTGTGTGACTGTCAGTGTGTGTGACTGTCAGTGTGTGTGACTGTCAGTGTGTGTGACTGTCAGTGTGTGCGACTGTCAGTTTGTGTGACTGTCAGTGTGTGCGACTGTCAGTGTGTGTGACTGTCAGTGTGTGTGACTGTCAGTGTGTGTGACTGTCAGTGTGTGTGACTGTCAGTGTGTGTGACTGTCAGTGTGTGCGACTGTCAGTGTGTGCGACTGTCAGTGTGTGTGACTGTCAGTGTGTGTGTGACTGTCAGTGTGTGTGACTGTCAGTGTGTGTGACTGTCAGTGTGTGCGACTGTCAGTGTGTGCGACTGTCAGTGTGTGTGACTGTCAGTGTGTGTGTGACTGTCAGTGTGTGTGACTGTCAGTGTGTGCGACTGTCAGTGTGTGTGTGACTCAGTGTGTGTGACTGTCAGTGTGTGTGACTGTCAGTGTGTGTGACTGTCAGTGTGTGCGACTGTCAGTGTGTGTGTGACTCAGTGTGTGTGACTGTCAGTGTGTGTGACTGTCAGTGTGTGTGACTGTCAGTGTGTGCGAGTGTCAGTGTGTGTGAGTGTCAGTGCGTGTGTGACTGTCAGTGTGTGTGACTGTCAGTGTGTGTGTGACTGTCAGTATGTGTGACTGTCAGTGTGTGTGTGACTGTCAGTGTGTGTGACTGTCAGTGTGTGCGACTGTCAGTGTGTGTGTGACTCAGTGTGTGTGACTGTCAGTGTGTGTGACTGTCAGTGTGTGTGACTCAGTGTGTGTGACTGTCAGTGTGTGCGACTGTCAGTGTGTGTTACTGTCAGTGTGTGTGACTCAGTGTGTGTGACTGTCAGTGTGTGTGACTGTCAGTGTGTGTGTCTGTCAGTGTGTGTGACTGTCAGTGTGTGTGTCAGTGTGTGTGTGACTGTCAGTGTGTGTGTGTCAGTGTGTGTGACTGTCAGTGTGTGTGTCTGTCAGTGTGTGTGACTGTCAGTGTGTGTGTGACTGTCAGTGTGTGTGTCAGTGTGTGTGTGACTGTCAGTGTGTGTGTGTCAGTGTGTGTGACTGTCAGTGTGTGTGTGTGTCAGTGTGTGTGTGACTGTCAGTGTGTGTGTGTCAGTGTGTGTGACTGTCAGTGTGTGTGACTGTCAGTGTGTGTGACTGTCAGTGTGTGCGACTGTCAGTGTGTGTGACTGTCAGTGTGTGCGACTGTCAGTGTGAGTGTCAGTGTGTGTGTGTGTCTGTCAGTGTGTGTGTCTGTCAGTGTGTGTGACTGTCAGTGTGTGTGTGTCAGTGTGTGCGACTGTCAGTGTGTGTGTGACTCAGTGTGTGTGACTGTCAGTGTGTGTGACTGTCAGTGTGTGTGTCAGTGTGTGTGTCAGTGTGTGTGTCAGTGTGTGCGACTGTCAGTGTGTGTGTGTCAGTGTGTGTGTGTCAGTGTGTGTGACTGTCAGTGTGTGCGACTGTCAGTGTGTGCGACTGTCAGTGTGTGCGACTGTCAGTGTGTGCGACTGTCAGTGTGTGTGTGACTGTCAGTGTGTGTGACTGTCAGTGTGTGTGACTGTCAGTGTGTGTGTGACTCAGTGTGTGTGACTGTCAGTGTGTGCGACTGTCAGTGTGTGTGACTGTCAGTGTGTGCGACTGTCAGTGTGTGTGTGTCAGTGTGTGTGACTCAGTGTGTGCGACTGTCAGTGTGTGTGACTGTCAGTGTGTGTGACTGTCAGTGTGTGTGACTCAGTGTGTGTGACTGTCAGTGTGTGTGACTGTCAGTGTGTGTGTGACTGTCAGTATGTCTGACTGTCAGTGTGTGTGAGACTGTCAGTGTGTGCGACTGTCAGTGTGTGTGAGTGTCAGTGTGTGTGACTGTCAGTGTGTGTGAGTGTCAGTGTGTGTGACTGTCAGTGTGTGTGACTGTCAGTGTGTGTGACTCAGTGTGTGCGACTGTCAGTGTGTGCGACTGTCAGTGTGTGTGTAACTCAGTGTGTGTGACTGTCAGTGTGTGCGACTGTCAGTGTGTGTGTGTCAGTGTGTGTGACTGTCAGTGTGTGTGACTGTCAGTGTGTGTGACTGTCAGTGTGTGCGACTGTCAGTGTGTGCGACTGTCAGTGTGTGTGTGACTCAGTGTGTGTGACTGTCAGTGAGTGCGACTGTCAGTGTGTGTGACTGTCAGTGTGTGTGTGACTCAGTGTGTGTGACTGTCAGTGTGTCCGACTGTCAGTGTGTGTGACTGTCAGTGTGTGTGTGAGACTGTCAGTGTGTGCGACTGTCAGTGTGTGCGACTGTCAGTGTGTGCGACTGTCAGTGTGTCCGACTGTCAGTGTGTCCAACTGTCAGTGTGTCCGACTGTCAGTGTGTGTGGGTGCGCGTGTGAGACTATCAGTGTGTGCGACTGTCAGTGTGTGTGACTGTCAGTGTGTGCGACTGTCAGTGTGTGCGACTGTCAGTGTGTGTGACTGTCAGTGTGTGTGAGTGTCAGTGTGTGTGAGTGTCAGTGTGTGTGACTGTCAGTGTGTGTGAGTGTCAGTGTGTGTGACTGTCAGTGTGTGTGACTGTCAGTGTGTGTGACTGTCAGTGTGTGTGTGACTCAGTGTGTGCGACTGTCAGTGTGTGTGACTCAGTGTGTGTGACTGTCAGTGTGTGTGACTGTCAGTGTGTGTGACTCAGTGTGTGTGACTGTCAGTGTGTGCGACTGTCAGTGTGTGTGTGACTCAGTGTGTGTGACTGTCAGTGTGTGTGTGACTCAGTGTGTCCGACTGTCAGTGTGTGTGACTGTCAGTGTGTGTGTGACTCAGTGTGTGTGACTGTCAGTGTGTGTGACTGTCAGTATGTGTGACTGTCAGTGTGTGTGACTGTCAGTGTGTGTGTGACTGTCAGTGTGTGTGACTGTCAGTGTGTGTGTGAGACTGTCAGTGTGTGTGAGTGTCAGTGTGTGTGACTGTCAGTGTGTGTGTGACTCAGTGTGTGTGACTGTCAGTGTGTGTGACTCAGTATGTGTGACTGTCAGTGTGTGTGACTGTCAGTGTGTGTGTGACTGTCAGTGTGTGTGACTGTCAGTGTGTGTGTGACTGTCAGTGTGTGTGACTGTCAGTGTGTGTGACTGTCAGTGTGTGCGACTGTCAGTGTGTGCGACTGTCAGTGTGTGTGACTGTCAGTGTGTGCGACTGTTAGTGTGTGCGACTGTCAGTGTGTGTGACTGTCAGTGTGTGCGACTGTCAGTGTGTCCGACTGTCAGTGTGTCCGACTGTCAGTGTGTCCGACTGTCAGTGTGTCCGACTGTCAGTGTGTGTGACTGTCAGTGTGTGTGACTGTCAGTGTGTGCGACTGTCAGTGTGTGTGACTGTCAGTGTGTGTGACTGTCAGTGTGTGTGACTGTCAGTGTGTCCGACTGTCAGTGTGTCCAACTGTCAGTGTGTCCGACTGTCGGTGTGTGTGGGTGCGCGTGTGAGACTATCAGTGTGTGAGACTGTGAGTGTGTATGTGTGAGACTGGCAGTGTGAGTGTGACTGTCAGTTTGTGTGTGACTGTCAGTGTCCCTGACTGTCAGTGTGAGCGACTGTCAGTGTGTGTGACTGTCAGTGTGTGTGACTGTCAGTGTGTCCGACTGTCAGTGTGTCCGACTGTCAGTGTGTGTGACTGTCAGTGTGTGTGACTGTCAGTGTGTGCGACTGTCAGTGTGTGTGTGTCAGTGTGTGTGACTGTCAGTGTGTGTGACTGTCAGTGTGTGCGACTGTCAGTGTGTGTGTGTCAGTGTGTGTGACTGTCAGTGTGTGTGACTGTCAGTGTGTGTGACTGTCAGTGTGTGCGACTGTCAGTGTGTGTGACTGTCAGTGTGTGTGACTGTCAGTGTGTGTGTGACTCAGTGTGTGTGACTGTCAGTGTGTGTGACTGTCAGTGTGTGTGCGACTGTCAGTGTGTGTGACTGTCTGTGTGTGACTGTCAGTGTGTGTGTGACTCAGTGTGTGTGACTGTCAGTGTGTGTGACTGTCAGTGTGTGTGACTGTCAGAGTGTGTGTGACTGTCAGTGTGTGTGACTGTCAGTGTGTGTGACTGTCAGTGTGTGTCCGACTGTCAGTGTGTGTGACTGTCAGTGTGTGTGACTGTCAGTGTGTGTGACTGTCAGTGTGTGTGACTCAGTGTGTGTGTCTGTCAGTGTGTGTGACTGTCAGTGTGTGCGACTGTCAGTGTGTGTGTGTCAGTGTGTGTGTCTGTCAGTGTGTGTGTGTGTCAGTGTGTGTGTCTGTCAGTGTGTGTGACTGTCAGTGTGTGTGTGACTCAGTGTGTGTGTCTGTCAGTGTGTGTGACTGTCAGTGTGTGTGACTGTCAGTGTGTGTGACTGTCAGTGTGTGTGACTGTCAGTGTGTGCGACTGTCAGTGTGTGCGACTGTCAGTGTGTGCGACTGTCAGTGTGTGCGACTGTCAGTGTGTGTGTGACTGTCAGTGTGTGTGACTGTCAGTGTGTGTGACTGTCAGTGTGTGTGTGACTCAGTGTGTGTGACTGTCAGTGTGTGCGACTGTCAGTGTGTGTGACTGTCAGTGTGTGCGACTGTCAGTGTGTGTGTGAGACTGTCAGTGTGTGTGTGACTGTCAGTGTGTGTGACTGTCAGTGTGTGTGACTGTCAGTGTGTGTGTGTCAGTGTGTGTGACTGTCAGTGTGTGTGTGTCAGTGTGTGTGACTGTCAGTGTGTCTGACTGTCAGTGTGTGTGACTCAGTGTGTGTGACTGTCAGTGTGTGTGACTGTAAGTGTGTGTGACTCAGTGTGTGCGACTGTCAGTGTGTGTGACTGTCAGTGTGTGTGACTGTCAGTGTGTGCGACTGTCAGTGTGTGTGTGTCAGTGTGTGTGACTCAGTGTGTGCGACTGTCAGTGTGTGTGACTGTCAGTGTGTGTGACTGTCAGTGTGTGTGACTGTAAGTGTGTGTGACTCAGTGTGTGTGACTGTCAGTTTGTGTGACTGTCAGTGTGTGCGACTGTCAGTGTGTGTGTCTGTCAGTATGTGCGACTGTCAGTGTGTGCGACTGTCAGTGTGTGTGACTGTCAGTGTGTGTGACTGTCAGTGTGTGCGACTGTCAGTGTGTGTGTCTGTCAGTGTGTGTGACTGTCAGTGTGTGTGACTGTCAGTGTGTGCGACTGTCAGTGTGTGTGTGTCAGTGTGTGTGACTCAGTGTGTGTGACTGTCAGTGTGTGTGACTGTCAGTGTGTGTGACTCAGTGTGTGCGACTGTCAGTGTGTGTGTGACTCAGTGTGTGTGACTGTCAGTGTGTGTGTGACTGTCAGTGTGTGTGACTGTCAGTGTGTGTGTGACTCAGTGTGTGTGACTGTCAGTGTGTGTGACTGTCAGTGTGTGTGACTGTCAGTGTGTGTGACTGTCAGTGTGTGTGACTGTCAGTGTGTGCGACTGTCAGTGTGTGCGACTGTCAGTGTGTCCGACTGTCAGTGTGTCCGACTGTCAGTGTGTGTGACTGTCAGTGTGTGCGACTGTCAGTGTGTGCGACTGTCAGTGTGTGTGACTGTCAGTGTGTGTGTGTGTCAGTGTGTGTGACTCAGTGTGTGTGACTGTCAGTGTGTGTGACTGTCAGTGTGTGTGTGACTGTCAGTATGTGTGACTCAGTGTGTGTGTGTCTGTCAGTGTGTGTGACTCAGTGTGTGTGACTGTCAGTGTGTGTGTGACTGTCAGTATGTGTGACTGTCAGTGTGTCTCTGTCAGTGTGTGTGACTGTCAGTGTGTGCGACTGTCAGTGTGTGTGTGACTCAGTGTGTGTGACTGTCAGTGTGTGTGACTGTCAGTATGTGTGACTGTCAGTGTGTGCGACTGTCAGTGTGTGTGACTGTCAGTGTGTGTGACTGTCAGTGTGTGTGTGTCAGTGTGTGTGACTGTCAGTGTGTGCGACTGTCAGTGTGTGTGACTGTCAGTGTGTGTGTGACTGTCAGTGTGTGTGTCTGTCAGTGTGTGTGACTGTCAGTGTGTGTGACTGTCAGTGTGTGTGACTGTCAGTGTGTGTGACTGTCAGTGTGTGTGTGACTGTCAGTGTGTGTGACTGTCAGTGTGTCCGACTGTCAGTGTGTCCAACTGTCAGTGTGTGCGACTGTCAGTGTGTGTGTGACTCAGTGTGTGTGACTGTCAGTGTGTGTGACTGTCAGTGTGTGTGACTGTCAGTGTGTCCGACTGTCAGTGTGTCCAACTGTCAGTGTGTGTGACTGTCAGTGTGTCCGACTGTCAGTGTGTGTGACTGTCAGTGTGTGTGACTGTCAGTGTGTGTGACTGTCAGTGTGTGTGACTGTCAGTGTGTGTGTGACTGTCAGTGTGTCCGACTGTCAGTGTGTGTGACTGTCAGTGTGTGTGTGACTCAGTGTGTGTGACTGTCAGTGTGTGTGACTGTCAGTATGTGTGACTGTCAGTGTGTGTGACTGTCAGTGTGTGTGACTGTCAGTGTGTGTGTGACTGTCAGTGTGTCCGACTGTCAGTGTGTGTGACTGTCAGTGTGTGTGTGACTCAGTGTGTGTGACTGTCAGTGTGTGTGACTGTCAGTGTGTGTGAGTGTCAGTGTGTGTGACTGTCAGTGTGTGTGTGACTCAGTGTGTGTGACTGTCAGTGTGTGTGACTCAGTATGTGTGACTGTCAGTGTGTGTGACTGTCAGTGTGTGTGTGACTGTCAGTGTGTGTGACTGTCAGTGTGTGTGACTGTCAGTGTGTGCGACTGTCAGTGTGTGCGACTGGCAGTGTGTGTGACTGTCAGTGTGTGTGACTGTCAGTGTGTGTGACTCAGTATGTGTGACTGTCAGTGTGTGTGACTGTCAGTGTGTGTGTGACTGTCAGTGTGTGTGACTGTCAGTGTGTGTGACTGTCAGTGTGTGTGACTGTCAGTGTGTGCGACTGTCAGTGTGTGCGACTGTCAGTGTGTGCGACTGGCAGTGTGTGTGACTGTCAGTGTGTGCGACTGTCAGTGTGTCCAACTGTCAGTGTGTGTGGGTGCACGTGTGAGACTATCAGTGTGTGAGACTGTGAGTGTGTATGTGTGAGACTGGCAGTGTGAGTGTGACTGTCAGTTTGTGTGTGACTGTCAGTGTCCCTGACTGTCAGTGTGTGTGTGTGTGTGCGTGTGAGACTGTGAGTGTGTGTGAGACTGTCAGTGTGTCTGTGTGTGAGACTGTGAGTGTGTGTGAGACTGTCAGGAAGATTTGTAGCACCTCCCGCAGCACCACCCCACACCCCCCCCACCCACCACCCACCCCCAACACCCACCCAACCCCCACTCCGCACCCCCCACTCACCCTCACTTCCCTCCCGTCAAACCCCCCCATCCAGCACCCCCCACGCTCTCCGCACCCCCCACCCTCACCCCGCAACTCCCCCCCACCCGCACACCCACCCACCTCACACCCATCCCCCTACATCTATACCATGCACGCCCCCCACCCAACTCCTCCACATCTCCCTGCACCCCTCCCGCACCACCCCCCCACCCACAATCATCAGCCCCCTTACTCAGCACCTCCCACATCTCCCTGCACCCCACCCACACACTGCATCCCCCCATACCCTGCAAACACACCCCCACCACACTCACTCCCCCCGACCCACGGACCCCCTCCCCACCCCACACACACATCCCTCCTGAGGGGACAGCAGAGGGGTGGTTGTGGTGGGTGACGTGCTGTTAAACATGAAGCTCTGCTATGAGGGGTGGGGGAGGGGATGCATGCGCCTTTAATGGAACACACCGTCACCATGGAAACAGCAGGCAAGGAATGTTTCGTCATTCCGAGGTCAGTGTTCCTCCACTCAATCCAGTGGGAAAACCGTCACGTAACAACCAGAACTCCCATCCCGTGCTGTACCTGTCCTGGGAGTGTTTGATGGGGACAGTGTAGAGGGAGCTTTACTCTGTATCTAATCCCGTGCTGTACCTGTCCTGGGAGTGTTTGATGGGGACAGTGTAGAGGGAGCTTTACTCTGTATCTAACCTCGTGCTGTACCTGTCCTGGGAGGGTTTGATGGGGACAGTGTAGAGGGAGCTTTACTCTGTATCTAACCCCGTGCTGTACCTGTCCTGGGAGTGTTTGATGGGGACAGTGTAGAGGGAGCTTTACTCTGTATCTAACCCCGTGCTGTACCTGTCCTGGGAGTGTTTGATGGAGACAGTGTCGAGGGAGCTTTACTCTGTATCTAACCCCGTGCTGTACCTGTCCTGGGTGTGTTTGATGGGGACAGTGTAGAGGGAGCTTTACTCTATATCTAATCCCGTGCTGTACCTGTCCTGGGAGGGTTTGATGGGGACAGTGTAGAGGGAGCTTTACTCTGTATCTAACCCCGTGCTGTACCTGTCCTGGGAGTGTTTGATGGGGACAGTGTAGAGGGAGCTTTACTCTGTATCTAACCCCGTGCTGTACCTGTCCTGGGAGTGTTTGATGGAGACAGTGTCGAGGGAGCTTTACTCTGTATCTAACCCCGTGCTGTACCTGTCCTGGGTGTGTTTGATGGGGACAGTGTAGAGGGAGCTTTACTCTATATCTAATCCCGTGCTGTACCTGTCCTGGGAGTGTTTGATGGGGACAGTGTAGAGGGAGCTTTACTCTGTATCTAACCTCGTGCTGTACCTGTCCTGGGAGGGTTTGATGGGGACAGTGTAGAGGGAGCTTTACTCTGTATCTAACCCCGTGCTGTACCTGTCCTGGGAGTGTTTGATGGGGACAGTGTAGAGGGAGCTTTACTCTGTATCTAACCCCGTGCTGTACCTGTCCTGGGAGTGTTTGATGGAGACAGTGTCGAGGGAGCTTTACTCTGTATCTAACCCCGTGCTGTACCTGTCCTGGGAGTGTTTGATGGGGACAGTGTAGAGGGAGCTTTACTCTGTATCTAACTCCGTGCTGTACCTGTCCTGGGAGTGTTTGATGGGGACAGTATAGAGGGAGCTTTACTCTGTATCTAACCCCGTGCTGTACCTGTCCTGGGAGTGTTTGATGGGGACAGTGTAGAGGGAGCTTTACTCTGTATCTAACCCCGTGCTGTACCTGTCCTGGGAGTGTTTGATGGGGACAGTGTAGAGGGAGCTTTACTCTGTATCTAACCCCGTGCTGTACCTGCCCTGGGAGTGTTTGATGGGGACAGTGTAGAGGGAGCTTTACTCTGTATCTAACCCCGTGCTGTACCTGTCCTGGGAGTGTTTGATGGGGACAGTGTAGAGGGAGCTTTACTCTGTATCTAACTCCGTGCTGTACCTGTCCTGGGAGTGTTTGATGGGGACAGTGTAGAGGGAGCTTTACTCTGTATCTAACCCCGTGCTGTACCTGTCCTGGGAGTGTTTGATGGGGACAGTGTAGAGGGAGCTTTACTCTGTATCTAACCCCGTGCTGTACCTGTCCTGGGAGTGTTTGATGGGGACAGTGTAGAGGGAGCTTTACTCTGTATCTAACTCCGTGCTGTACCTGTCCTAGGAGTGTTTGATGGGGACAGTGTAGAGGGAGCTTTACTCTGTATCTAACCCCGTGCTGTACCTGTCCTGGGAGTGTTTGATGGGGACAGTGTAGAGGGAGCTTTACTCTGTATCTAACCCCGTGCTGTACCTGTCCTGGGAGTGTTTGATGGGGACAGTGTAGAGGGAGCTTTACTCTGTATCTAACCCCGTGCTGTACCTGTCCTGGGAGTGTTTGATGGGGACAGTGTAGAGGGAGCTTTACTCTGTATCTAACCCCGTGCTGTACCTGCCCTGGGAGTGTTTGATGGGGACAGTGTAGAGGGAGCTTTACTCTGTATCTAACCCTGTGCTGTACCTGTCCTGGGAGTGTTTGATGGGGACAGTATAGAGGGAGCTTTACTCTGTATCTAACCCCGTGCTGTACCTGCCCTGGGAGTGTTTGATGGGGACAGTGTAGAGGGAGCTTTACTCTGTATCTAACCCCGTGCTGTACCTGTCCTGGGAGTGTTTGATGGGGACAGTGTAGAGGGAGCTTTACTCTGTATCTAACCCCGTGCTGTACCTGCCCTGGGAGTGTTTGATGGGGACAGTGTAGAGGGAGCTTTACTCTGTATCTAACCCTGTGCTGTACCTGTCCTGGGAGTGTTTGATGGGGACAGTATAGAGGGAGCTTTACTCTGTATCTAACCCCGTGCTGTACCTATCCTGGGAGTGTTTGATGGGGACAGTGTAGAGGGAGCTTTACTCTGTATCTAACCCCGTGCTGTACCTGTCCTGGGAATGTTTGATGGGGACAGTGTAGAGGGAGCTTTACTCTGTATCTAACCCCGTGCTGTACCTGTCCTGGGAGTGTTTGATGGGGACAGTATAGAGGGAGCTTTACTCTGTATCTAACCCCGTGCTGTACCTGCCCTGGGAGTGTTTGATGGGGACAGTGTAGAGGGAGCTTTACTCTGTATCTAACCCCGTGCTGTACCTGTCCTGGGAGTGTTTGATGGGGACAGTGTAGAGGGAGCTTTACTCTGTATCTAACCCTGTGCTGTACCTGTCCTGGGAGTGTTTGATGGGCTTTCTCTACTTGCCGCACGGGCTTGGTGTGAATCTCATGCCGGTTGGTGGATATATTTTGTGCTTTGTGACAGGCAGAGGAGATGACAGAACGGGGAATAAAGGGGAGATTGAGGAGAGACAGCAGGATTGAACTTGGCTGCAGTTCCTCATCAAAACAGGCTGAAGTCTCTCTGTGGAATCAAACCGCGGAGTGAACAAAGCCAAGGGAAGGAGACATTAATGGGGAGATATTTCACCGCGTCTGTACGGAAGCTGCTCTGTGTTGGAATATGAGATCTGAGCTCTATTGCGGGTGAATTTAATTACTGTCTGGAAGCAGCCCAGAGCTGTCACGTCAGAATCACATTGCAATCTTTGATGGCGAATATCAGTTTCTGGGGAAGTTTAAATCCAAATCTGCAACTAACTGCAGACTGACAATCTCCGGAATAATGTCGCCTGTGTAAAAGGGCTCGTCCTGCTACAGTGCGGCGCTCCCTCAGTACTGACCCTCTGACAGTGCAGCACTCCCTCAGTACTGACCCTCTGACAGTGCGGCACTCCCTCAGTACTGACCCTCTGACAATGCAGCACTCCCTCAGTACTGACCCTCTGACAGTGCGGCACTCCCTCAGTACTGACCCTCTGACAGTGCGGTGCTCCCTCAGTACTGACCCTCTGACAGTGCAGCACTCCCTCAGCACTGACCCTCTGACAGTGCGGCACTCCCTCAGTACTGACCCTCTGACAGTGCGGCACTCCCTCAGTACTGACCCTCTGACAGTGCGGCGCTCCCTCAGTACTGACCCTCTGACAGTGCGGCACTCCCTCAGTACTGACCCTCTGACAGTGCGGCACTCCCTCAGCAATGACCCTCTGACAGTGCGGCACTCCCTCAGTACTGACCCTCTGACAGTGCGGCATTCCCTCAGTACTGACCCTCTGACAGTGCGGCTCTCCCTCAGTACTGACCCTCTGACAGTGCGGCACTCCCTCAGTACTGACCCTCTGACAGTGCGGCACTCCCTCAGTACTGACCCTCTGACAGTGCGGCACTCCCTCAGTACTGACCCTCTGACAGTGCGGCACTCCCTCAGTACTGACCCTCTGACAGTGCGGCACTCCCTCAGTACTGACCCTCTGACAGTGCGGCACTCCCTCAGTACTGACCCTCTGACAGTGCAGCACTCCCTCAGTACTGACCGTCTGACAGTGCAGCAATCCCTCAGTACTGACCCTCTGACAGTGCAGCACTCCCTCAGTACTGACCCTCTGACAGTGCGGCACTCCCTCAGTACTGACCCTCTGACAGTGCGGCGCTCCCTCGGTACTGACCCTCTGTCACCATCAAACACTCCCAGGGCAGGTACAGCACGGAGTTAGATACAGAGTAAAGCTCCCTCTACACTGTCCCAATCAAACACTTCCAGGACAGGTACAGCACAGGGTTAGATACAGAGTAAAGCTCCCACTTCCTTGACCCCTTCAAACACTCCCAGGACAGGTACAGCACGGGGTTAGATACAGAGTAAAGCTCCCTCTACACTGTCCCCATCAAACACTCCCAGGACAGGTACAGCACGGGGTTAGATACAGAGTAAAGCTCCCTCTACACTGTCCCCATCAAACACTCCCAGGACAGGTACAGCACAGGGTTAGATACAGAGAAAAGCTCCCTCTACACTGTCCCCATCAAACACTCCCAGGGCAGGGACAGCACGGAGTTAGATACAGAGTAAAGCTCCCTCGACACTGACCCCATCAAATACTCCCAGGACAGGTACAGCATGGGGTTAGATACAGAGTAAAGCTCCCTCTACACTGTCCCCATCAAACACTCCAAGGGCAGGTACAGCACAGGGTTAGATACAGAGTAAAGCTCCCTCTACACTGTCCCAATCAAACACTCCCAGGTCAGGTACAGCACGTGGTTAGATACAGAGTAAAGCTCCCTCAACACTGTCCCCATCAAACACTCCCAGGACAGATACAGCACAGGGTTAGATACAGAGTAAAGCTCCCTCTACACTGTCGCAATCAAACACTCCCAGGACAGGTACAGCACGTGGTTAGATACAGAGTAAAGCACCCTCTACACTGTCCCCATCAAACACTCCCAGGACAGGTACAGCACAGGGTTAGATACAGAGTAAAGCTCCCTCTACACTGTCCCCATCAAACACTGCCAGGGCAGGGACAGCACGGGGTTAGATACAGAGTAAAGCTCCCTCTACACTGTCCCAATCAAACACTCCCAGGACAGGTTCAGCACGGGGTTAGATACAGAGTAAAACTCCCTCAACACTGTCCCCATCAAACACTCCCAGGACAGGTACAGCACAGGGTTAGATACAGAGTAAAGCTCCCTCTACACTGTCCCCATCAAACACTGCCAGGGCAGGGACAGCACGGGGTTAGATACAGAGTAAAGCTCCCTCTACACTGTCCCAATCAAACACTCCCAGGACAGGTTCAGCACGGGGTTAGATACAGAGTAAAACTCCCTCAACACTGTCCCCATCAAACACTCCCAGGACAGGTACAGCACGGGGTTAGATACAGAGTAAAGCTCCCTCTACACTGACCCCATCAAACACTCCCAGGACAGGTACAGCACGGGGTTAGATACAGAGTAAAGCTCCCTCTACACTGTCCCCATCAAACACTCCCAGGACAGGTACAGCACAGGGTTAGATACAGAGTAAAGCTCCCTCTACACTGTCCCCATCAAACACTCCCAGGGCAAGGACAGCACGGGGTTAGATACAGAGTAAAGCTCCCTCTACACTGACCCCATCAAACACTCCCAGGACAGGTAGAGCATGGGGTTAGATACAGAGTAAAGCTCCCTCTACACTGTCCCAATCAAACACTCCCAGGACAGGTACAGCACGTGGTTCGATACAGAGTAAAGCTCCCTCAACACTGTCCCCATCAAACACTCCCAGGACAGGTACAGCACGGGGTTAGATACAGAGTAAAGCTCCCTCTACACTGTCCCCATCAAACACTCCCAGGACAGGTACAGCACGGGGTTAGATACAGAGTAAAGCTCCCTCTACACTGTCCCCATCAAACACTCCCAGGACAGGTACAGCACGGTGTTAGATACAGAGTAAAGCTCTCTCTACACTGTCCCCATCAAACACTCCCAGGACAGGTACAGCACGGGGTTAGATACAGAGTAAAGCTCCCTCTACACTGTCCCCATCAAACACTCCCAGGACAGGTACAGCACGGGGTTAGATACAGAGTAAAGCTCCCTCTACACTGTCCCCATCAAACACTCCCAGGACAGGTACAGCACGGTGTTAGATACAGAGTAAAGCTCTCTCTACACTGTCCCCATCAAACACTCCCAGGACAGGTACAGCACGGGGTTAGATACAGAGTAAAGCTCCCTCTACACTGTCCCCATCAAACACTCCCAGGACAGGTACAGCACGGGGTTAGATACAGAGTAAAGCTCCCTCTACACTGTCCCTATCAAACACTCACAGGACAGGTACAGCACAGGGTTAGATACAGAGTCAAGCTCCCTCTACACTGTCCCCATCAAACATTCCCAGGACAGGTACAGCACGGGGTTAGATACAGAGTAAAGCTCCCTCTACACTGTCCCCGTCAAACACTCCCAGGACAGGTACAGCACGGGATTAGATACAAAGTAAAGCTCCCTCTACACTGTCCCCATCAAACACTCCCAGGACACGTACAGCACGGGGAGAGTGTCTGGGAGACGGGGAGAGTGTCTGGGAGACGGGGAGTGTGTCTGGGAGACGGGGAGAGTGTCTGGGAGACGGGGAGTGTGTCTGGGAGATGGGGAGAGTGTCTGGGAGATGGGGAGAGTGTCTGGGAGAGGGGGAGAGTGTCTAGGAGACGGGGAGTGTGTCTGGCAGATGGTGAGAGTGTCTGGGAGAGGGGTAGAGTGTCTGGGAGACGGGGAGAGTGTCTGGGAGACAGGGGGAGTGTCTGGGAGACGGGTAGAGTGTCTGGGAGATGGGGAGAGAGTCTGGGAGACGGGGAGAGTATCTGGGAGACGGGGAGAGTGTCTGGGAGACGGGGAGAGTGTCTGGGAGTCGGGGAGTGAGTCTGGGAGACGGGGAGTGTGTCTGGGAGACGGGGAGAGTGTCTGGGTGACGGGGAGTGTGTCTGGACATGGGGAGTGAGTCTGGGAGACGGGGGGTGTGTCTGGGAGACGGGGGGAGTGTCTGGTGAGACGGGGAGAGTGTCTGTGAGACGGGGATAGTGTCTGGGAGACGGGGAGTGTGTCTGGGAGTCGGGGAGAGGGTCTGTGAGACGGGGAGTGTGTCTGGGAGACGGGGAGAGTGTCTGCGAGACGGGGAGTGTGTCTGGGAGACGGGGAGTGTGTCTGGGAGACGGGGAGTGTGTCGGGGTGACGGGGAGAGTGTCTGGGAGACGGGGAGTGTGTCTGGGAGACGGGGAGAGTGTCTGGGAGATGGGGAGATTGTCTGGGAGACGGGGAGAGTGTCTGGGAGATTGGAAGAGTGTCTGGGAGACAGGGAGAGTGTCTGGGAGACGGGGGAGTGTCTGGGAGACGGGGAGTGTGTCTGGGAGAGGGGGAGTGTGTCTGGGAGATGGGGAGAGAGTCTGGGAGACGGGGAGAGTGTCTGGGAGACGGTGAGAGTGTCTGGGAGACGGGGAGAGTGTCTGGGAGACGGGGAGAGTGTCTGGGAGACGGGGAGTGTGTCTGGGAGACGGGGAGTGTGTCTGGGAGATGGGGAGAGTGTTTGGGAAACGGGGAGTGTGTCTGTGTGACGGGGAGAGTGTCTGGGAGTCGAGGAGAGTGTCTGGGAGACGGGGAGAGGGTCTGGGAGACGGGGAGAGTGTCTGGGAGACGGGGAGAGTGTCTGGGAGACGGGGGGTGTGTCTGGGAGACGGGGAGTGTGTCTGGGAGATGGGGAGAGTGTCTGGGAGTCGGGGAGAGTGTCTGGGAGACGGGGAGAGTGTCTGGGAGTCGGGGAGAGTGTCTGGAGACGGGGAGAGTGTCTGGGAGACAGGGAAAGTGTCTGGGAGACGGGGAGTGTGTCTGGGAGACGGGGGAGTGTCTGGGAGATGGGGAGAGTGTCTGGGAATCGGGGAGAGTGTCTGGGAGACGGGGAGAGTGTCTGGGAGTCGGGGAGAGTGTCTGGGTGACGGCATTAGTGTCTGGGAGATGGGAGAGTGTCTGGGAGATGGGGAGAGTGTCTGGGAGTCGGGGAGAGTGTCTGGGAGACGGGGAAAGTGTCTGGATAGGGGGAGAGTGTCTGGGAGACGGGGAGTGTGTCTGGGAGACGGGGGGTGTGTCTGGGAGAGGGGGAGAGTGTCTTGGAGACGGTGAGAGTGTCTGGGAGAAGGGGAGTGTGTCTGGGAGACGGGGAGAGTGTCTGGGAGACGGGGAGAGTGTCTGCGAGACGGGGAGTGTGTCTGGGAGACGGGGAGTGTGTCTGGGAGACGGGGAGTGTGTCTGGGAGACGGGGAGAATGTCTGGGAGATGGGGAGAGTGTTTGGGAGGCGGGGAGTGTGTCTGGGAGACGGGGAGAGTGTCTGTGAGAAGGGGAGAGTGTCTGGGAGACGGGGAGAGTGTCTGGGAGTCGGGGAGAGTGTCTGGGAGTCGGGGAGAGTGTCTGGGAGACGAGGAGGGTGTCTGGGAGACGGGGAGAGTGTCAGAAG
>NC_052166.1:785547-822124 GCF_902713615.1 Scyliorhinus canicula
GCACTCCCTCAGTACTGACCCTCTAACAGTGCGGCACTCCCTCAGTACTGACCCTCTGACAGTGCGGCACTCCCTCAGTACTGACCCTCTGACAGTAGCGGCACTCCCTCAGTACTGACCCTCTGACAGTGCAGCACTCCCTCAGTACTGACCCTCTGACAGTGCGGCACTCCCTCAGTACTGACCCTCTGACAGTGCAGCACTCCCTCAGTACTGACCCTCTGACAGTGCGGCACTCCCTCAGTACTGACCCTCTGACAGTGCAGCACTCCCTCAGTACTGACCCTCTGACAGTGCAGCACTCCCTCAGTACTGACCCTCTGACAGTGCGGCACTCCCTCAGTATTGACCCTCTGACAGTGCAGCACTCCCTCAGTACTGACCCTCTGACAGTGCGGCACTCCCTCAGTATTGACCCTCTGACAGTGCAGCACTCCCTCAGTTCTGACCCTCTGACAGTGCAGCACTCCCTCAGTACTGACCCTCTGACGGTGCGGCACTCCCTCAGTACTGACCCTCTGACAGTGCAGCACTCCCTCAGTACTGACCCTCTGACAGTGCGGCACTCCCTCAGTACTGACCCTCTGACAGTGCGGCGCTCCCTCAGTACTGACCCTCTGACAGTGCGGCACTCCCTCAGTACTGACCCTCTGACAGTGCGGCACTCCCTCAGTACTGACCCTCTGACAGTGCGGCGCTCCCTCAGTACTGACCCTCTGACAGTGCGGCACTCCCTCAGTACTGACCCTCTGACAGTGCCGCACTCCCTCAGTACTGACCCTCTGACAGTGCAGCACTCCCTCAGTACTGACCCTCTGATAGTGCAGCACTCCGTCAGTACTGACCCTCTGACAGTGCGGCGCTCCCTCAGTACTGACCCTCTGACAGTGCGGCACTCCCTCAGTACTGACCCTCTGACAGTACGGCACTCCCTCAGTACTGACCCTCTGACAGTGCAGCACTCCCTCAGTACTGACCCTCTGTTAGTGCAGCACTCCGTCAGTACTGACCCTCTGACAGTGCGGCACTCCCTCAGTACTGACCCTCTGATAGTGCAGCACTCCGTCAGTACTGACCCTCTGACAGTGCGGCACTCCCTCAGTACTGACCCTCTGACAGTGCAGCACTCCCTCAGTTCTGACCCTCTGACAGTGCGGCACTCCCTCAGTATTGACCCTCTGACAGTGCGGTACTCCCTCAGTACTGACCCTCTGACAGTGCGGCACTCCCTCAGTACTGACCCTCTGACAGTGCGGCACTCCCTCAGTACTGGCCCTCTGACAGTGCATCACTACCTCATTACTGACCCTCTGACAGTGCAGCACTCCCTCAGTATTGACCCTCTGGCAGTGCGGCACTCCCTCTGTACTTACCCTCTGACAGTGCGGCACTCCCTCAGTACTGGCCCTCTAACAGTGTGGCACTCCCTCAGTACTGACCCTCTGACAGTGCGGCACTCCCTCAGTACTGACCCTCTGACAGTGCATCACTACCTCAGTACTGACCCTCTGACAGTGCAGCACTCCCTCAGTACTGACCCTCTGACAGTGCGGCACTCCCTCAGTACTGACCCTCTGACAGTGTGGCACTCCCTCAGTACTGACCCTCTGACAGTGCGGCGCTCCCTCAGTACTGACCCTCTGACAGTGCGGCACTCCCTCAGTACTGAACCTCTGACAGTGCGGCGCTCCCTCTGTACTGACCCTCTGACAGTGCGGCACTCCCTCAGTACTGACCCTCTGACAGTGCGGCACTCCCTCAGTACTGACCCTCTGACAGTGCGGCAC
Source organism: Scyliorhinus canicula (assembly GCF_902713615.1). Classification (NCBI taxonomy): domain Eukaryota; kingdom Metazoa; phylum Chordata; class Chondrichthyes; order Carcharhiniformes; family Scyliorhinidae; genus Scyliorhinus; species Scyliorhinus canicula. The sequence goes on from NC_052166.1 coordinate 787,335, forward strand.
TCCCTCAGTACTGACCCTCTGACAGTGCAGCACTCCCTCAGTACTGACCCTCAGTACAGTGCGGCGCTCCCTCAGTACTGACCCTCTGACAGTGCGGCGCTCCCTCAGTACTGACCCTCTGACAGCGCGGCACTCCCTCAGCACTGACCCTCTGACAGTGTGGCACTCCCTCAGTACTGACCCTCTGACAGCGCTGCACTCCCTCAGTTCTGACCCTCTGACAGTGCGGCACTCCCTCAGTACTGACCCTCTGACAGTGCGGCACTCCCTCAGTACTGACCCTCTGACAGTGCAGCACTCCCTCAGCACTGACCCTCTGACAGTGCAGCACTCACTCAGTACTGACCCTCTGTCAGTGCGGCACTCCCTCAGTACTGACCCTCTGACAGTGCGGCACTCCCTCAGTACTGACCCTCTGACAGTGCGGCACTCCCTCAGTACTGACCCTCTGACAGTGCGGCACTCCCTCAGTACTGACCCTCTGACAGTGCAGCACTCCCTCAGTACTGACCCTCTGACAGTGCGGCACTCCCTCAGTACTGACCCTCTGACAGTGCGGCACTCCCAGGACAGGTTACCAGTCTAAGGCAGCATTTACAAATGGATATGGAACGTGAAAACGGACACTGTTGGGGATTTTCCAAAACCATCGAGGCGAAGTGAAGTTCTGAGATTTCTGGGCATGAGTGGTTTCTACCAGAAATTAGTGCCAAATGTTAGCAGTGTGATTGCTGCACTGACAGGTCTCCGGAAAAAGTATGGAAATTTCTGTGGATGCCGGAATGTCAGGAGGCATTTGACAATCTGAAAACTGTGTTCAGCACCACAGCACTGTTGGCGACACCTAATTATGCCAAGCCATTAGAGGTGGCCATTGATGCGAGTGATGTCGGTGTTGGTGCTGTACTGTCACAAGAAGACGACGGAAGGATTGAAAGGCCTGTTGGCGTTACAACATTTTGACACTGACGTTGGTCACAATTGATCGGAGACCATTGCGTTTACAGATCATAATCCATTGACGTTTTTGGAAAAGTTTAAAAATCAAAAAGCAAGACTTTTTTAGATGGAGGTTTATTGCTACAGCCATTTGACTTGAAAATTGTTCATGCAGCTGGACTAGACAACGTATTTGCCGATCCTTTAATACGGACTTGGAGATGTGACCAGGATGGAACGTTCAAAGGTGGAAAAGATGAACTGAAATGGACTTCAATGATGTTTAAATATAATTAGTTATGATTCTTAGAGTGCTAGTAATATTTAAATTTGAAAAAGCTTTGAGAAAATGAAGCCAACTTTTCATATTGATTGTTCATTATTTTATGGGGGGAGGTGTGATGTAATGTTTTTAAGGGGGGAGGTGTCATGAACGTAGGAATTTTTTTCTATACATTTATCGGTTGTATGAATGTTATTAAAATAGCGAGGGTTAAGGTACCCAGATTATATGTCTGCTGTAGCTGTGATTAAGGGATTGACATGTAGGCAGCAGTGCTGTCACTTTGGGAGGGGCTGGGTCTGATTTAGTTTCGTTTTCAGCCCTGCCCTGTGTCTGTTGTTTTTAGTTTCATGTTCTGCCCGGGGTTCTGAGGAAAGGATGTGTGGTTCTCAAACTGAATTCTGAAAACTTCTCCCCCAAGACTGTAAATAAATCTGTGAGGCATTGAGTGTTAACTGGATTAATAAGTGGCCCCTGACGTCTGTGGATTGTGCTGAATTGAAATGTTAGAATTGGATGGGAAAAGGGCAGCACGGTGGCGCAGTGGTTAGCACTGCTGCCTCACGGCGCCGAGGTCCCAGGTTCGATCCCGGCTCTGGGTCACTGTCCGTGTGGAGTTTGCACATTCTCCCCGTGTCTGCGATGGGTCTCACCCCCACAACCCAAAGATGTACAGGGTAGGTGGATTGGCCACGCTAAATTGCCCCTTAATTGGAAAAAAAAAAGAATTGGGCACTTTAAATTTGCATGAAATAAAAGAATTGGATGGAAATGGCAGGTCAGAGATCTACCTTTATTTTTTTTAATAACTGTTTAACTGTTAATGGAAAAGCTGAATTTTTTTCTTGTGTGTTGATGGGGTAAATTCTGCATTAATAATAAAGTTAGTTTTACTCGAAAAGATCCCGAGTTGTCAGTGAAATCTCTCCCTTCCTTTCCTCAGAGTTTATAAATTAAAACGTTTGTGGGGGGTCTTGTTCATTTTCCTGATATTAATTTGGTTCTGAATTTGGATAATAATCTGCCTCCTGTTTTTGCTACCAAATCGAGATAACCTCACATTATTCACATTATACTGCATCTGCCGTTCATTTGCCCACTCACTCAGCCTGTCCAAATCACACTGAAGGATCTCTGCCTCCTCCTCACACCTCACCCTCCCACCCCAACTTGGTGTCATCTACAAAGTTGCAGATATGACATTTTGTTCCCTCATCTAAATCATTAATGTATATTGTGAATATCTGGGACCCCAGCACCGATCCCTGCCGAACCCCACTAGTCACAGCCTGCTAATTGGAAAAGGACCCATTTATTCCTACTCCTTGTTTCCCATCTGCCAACAGTTTTCTCTCCATCTCAATATACTGCCCCCACTCCCATGCAGTTTAATTTTACACACTAATCTCTTATGCGGGACTTTGTCAAAAACCTTCTGGATGGGGGCAGTACGGTGGCACAGTGGGTTAGCACTGCTGCCTCACGGCGCCGAGGTCCCAGGTTCGATCCCGGCTCCGGGTCACTGTCCGTGTGGAGTTTGCACATTCTCCCCGCGTCTGCGTGGGTTTCGCCCCCCACAACCCAAAGATGTGCAGGGTAGGTGGATTGGCCACGCTAAATTGCCCCTTAATTGGAAAAAATGAATTGGGTACTCGAAATTTATTTTAAAATGTTTTTTAAAAACCTTCTGAATGTCCAAATACGGATCCACTGGCTCCCCTTCATCAACTTTACTAGCTACGTCCAGCATAGAAACATACATAGAAAATAGACAGCAGGAGGAGGCCATTCGGCCCTTCGAACCCGCTCCGCCATTCATCATTATGGCTGATCAGCAAGTTCAATACCCTGATCCCGCCTTCCCCCCATATCCCTCGATCCCTTTAGTCCCAGGAGCTGTATTTAATTCCTTCCTGAAATTACACAACGTTTTGACCTCAACTACTTTGGAATGAATTCCACAGATTCCCCATCTCTGGGTGAAGACATTTCTCCTCACCTCAGTCCTAAAAGGTTTCCCCTTATCCTCAAACTATGACCCCTAGTTCTGGACCTCCCCCACCATCAGGAACATTCTTTCTGAATCTACCCTGTCCAATCCTGTTAGAATTTTGTAAGTTTCTATGAGATCCCGTCTCACTCTTCTAAACTCCAATGAATATAATCCTAGCCGATTTAATAATAACAATCTTTATTGTCACAAGTCGGCTTACATTAACACTGCAATGAAGTCGGGCAGCACGGTGGCACAGTGGTTAGCACAACCGCCTCACGGCGCTGAGGACCCAGGTTCGAATCCCAGCTCTGGATCACTGTCCGTGTGGAGTTTGCACATTCTCCCCGTGTCTGCGTGGGTTTCACCCCCACAACCCAAAAGATGTGCAGGGTAGGTGGATTGGCCACGCTAAATTGCCCCTTAATTGGAAAAAATAATTGGGTAATCTAAATTTATAAAAAAAAACACTGCAATGATGTTACTGTGAAAAGCCCCTAGTCGCCACATTCCTGCGCCTGTTCGGGTACACAGAGGGAGAATTCAGAATGTCCAATTCACCTAACAGCACGTCTTTCGAGACTTGTGGGAGGGAACCGGAGCACCCGGAGGAAACCCACGCAGATACAGGGAGAACGTGCAGACTCTGCACAGACAGTGACCCAAGCCGGGAATCGAACCCGGGACCCTGGAGCTGTGAGGCAGCAGTGCTAACCACTGTGCTGCTGTGTCGCCCATCAGGCTCTCCTCACATGACAGGCTCAGGAATCAGCCTAGTAAACCTTCGCTGTACTCCCTCCATAGCGAGGATGTGGAGATGCCGCCGTTGGACTGGGGTGAGCACAGTAAGAAGTCACCTGAGGATGGAGCAGTGGGCCTTCCGGTTCCGGAAATGCGGAGCTAAGCCGCACGTTCGGCAGCTCCGCTATCAAAGGACTTTCGGGCCTGTTTTCGGGCCCCAAACGGCGCTGTTTCGACGATTCCCGGTGGGGGAAGGTGTTTGGAGGAACATTCCCCGGAATTTATGGTGCGTACCCGGAGTGGGGCAAAGGAAAAAGCTGCAGCAGCTCCCCAGGAAAAGCGGGGGAAGGAGGACAAAATGGCGGCCGGCGGAACACCCGAGGACTGGTGGAAGTGGGCGCAGGAGCAGCAGGCCTCTCTTCTGCGCTGTTTTGCGGAGCTGAAGGCTGAGTTGCTGGACTCCCTGAATGCGACTACCAACAAGCTGCTTGGGACCCAGGCGGCCCAGGAGGCGTCCATTCGGGAGTTGCAGCAGCAGGCCGCTGAGCGGGAGGAGGAGGCCGTGGGCCTCGTGGGGAAAGTGGAGTTGCACGAGGCACTTCACAAAAAGTAGCAAGACCGCTTGGAGGAGATGGACGTTCGCACGAGGCGAAAGAATTTGAGGATCCTGGGCCTGGCGGAGGGGCTGGAGGGGTCGGATCTCCCGGCGTATGTGACCACGATGCTGAGCTCGTTGATGGGGGCGGGGTCCTTCCATTTGCCCCTGGAGCTTGAGGGAGCTCACAGAGTGCTGGCCAGGAGGCCCAAGGCAGATGAGCCCCCGAGGGCGGTGCTGGTGCGGTTCCATCGATTTAGCGACCGGGAGTGTGTGCTGCGCTGGGCCAAGACAGAGAGGAGCAGCAAGTGGGAGAATTCGGTAGTGAGGATCTACCAGGACTGGAGTGCGGAGGTGGCTAAGCGGCGGGCCGGGTTCAACCGGACGAAGGCGGTGCTGCATGCCAAGCAGGTCAGGTTTGGAATGCTGCAGCCTGCGGGTCTGTGGGTGACATACAAGGACCGGCACCATTACTTCGAGTCCCCGGAGGAGGCGTGGGCCTTTGTACAGACGGAGAAGCTGGACCCGAACTAGGGTCTGGGGGCTGCGGGGTCCTGTGTACTACGGTCGTTGCTGTTTTTACTGTTGCTGTTTTTGTAATTTTGACATGTGTTTTCTATGCTGGTTCTTGCTCTGTTTCCGGGTGGGTCTGTGGGTATGGTTTTGTGTTATGCGGGGGGATGTTAGGGGATTGTTTTTTTTTTCTGTACGGGGCTGGGGTGAAACTGGATTTTGAGGAGCTGCGTCGGAAGGGTGGGGTGTGGCAGTGTGAAAGCGCGGGCTTTCCTCTGGTTTCCCGCGCTGCGGGGCGGGGGGGGCGGAGCTGGAGGTGGGGGCGGGGTCTCTACGGGTCTTCTTTCCCGCGCTGCAGCAATGCCAAGGAGGTGTGGCAAGAGGGGGATGACCCCATGCCGGGAGGAGATGGGTTTTGGCAGGAGCTGCCGGGTCAGCAGAAGTCAGCTGACTCACGGAAGTACCATGGAGGGTGCGTCGCGGCTAGGAGGGGTCCTAGCCTGGGGGGGTGGGGGGGGGGGGGATACCGGGTTGCTGCTGGAACGACTAGGAAGGGGCCGGGGGGAAGAGGAGAGGCGTTATCGCCATGGGGAACGGGTCCGGGGGGGGGGGGCGGGGCGAGCTGGCCTGGGGCGAGCAGTCGATAAGCTATGGCTAGCCGGCGGGGGAGGGGGGCAGGTTGCCCTCTGATCCGGCTGATTACCTGGAACGTGAGGGGGCTGAATAGGCCGGTTAAGCGGGCCCGGGTATTTTCAGCACCTTGGCCACCACCGGTCTCCTACCCGTCCTTGAACTGGACCGGTCCAGTGGGGGATCCAGCACTGTGTTAAAGTCTCCCCCCATGATCAGGCCCCCTGCCTCCAGGTCCGGGATGCGGCCCAACAAGCGCCTCATGAAGCCAGCATCATCCCAATTCGGGGCATATACATTAACCAGCACCACCTTCTCTCCCTGCAGCCTACCCTTCACCATAATATATCTGCCCTCCTTGTCCGACACCACCTCAGCCGCCTCAAACGCCACCCTCTTCCCCACCAGAATCGCCACCCCCCGGTTCTTCGCGTCCAATCCTGAGTGAAAAACCTGCCCCACCCACCCCTTCCTCAGACGGACCTGGTCCGCCACCTTCAGGTGGGTCTCCTGGAGCATAGCCACGTCCGCCTTCAGCCCCTTCAGATGAGAAAATACCCGGGCCTGGAGAGGTTTGGGAGACCGAGAGCGCGGGAGTATTCCTTTTTCTCCCATGTCCATAGGGTTTATTCCCGAATAGATTTTTTCGTCCTGAGCAGGGGATTGATCCCGAGGGTGCAGGATGCCGAGTATTCGGCCATAGCAATTTCAGACCATGCTCCGCACTGGGTTGATCTGGAGATGGGGGAGGCGCGGGACCAGCGCCCGCTCTGGCGCCTGGATGTGGGGATGCTGGCGGAGGAGGAGGTGTGTAGGAGGGTCCGGGGAAGTATTGAGGGGTATCTTGATACCAATGATACGGGGGAGGTCCGGGTGGGGATGGTCTGGGAGGCTCTGAAAGCAGTGATCCGGGGGGAGCTGATCTCCATCCGGGCCCATAGGGAAAGGAGGGAGAGGGAGAGACTGGTGGGGGAGCTCCTGGATGTGGATAGGAGATACGCGGAGGCACCGGAGGAGGGTTTGCTGGGGGAACGGCGTAGTTTGCAGGCCAAGTTCGACTTGCTGACCACCAGAAAGGCGGAGACACAGTGGAGGAGGGCGCAGGGCGCGGTATATGAGTATGGGGAGAAGGCGAGCAGGGTGTTGGCGCATCAGCTCCGCAGGCGAGATGCGGCTAGGGAAATTGGTGGAGTGATGGGTAAGGGTGGGAATGTGGTGCGGAAGGGGGCAGAGGTGAACGGGGTCTTTAGGGACTTCTTGAGGAACTGTACCGGTCGGAGCCACCGGTGGGGGGGGGGGGGGGGGATGGAGAGCTTCATGAACAGGCTACGTTTCCCAAAGGTGCAAGAGGAGCTGGTAGAGGGGCTGGGGGCGCCGATAGAGTTGGAGGAGCTAGTCAGGGGGATTGGACAAATGCAGTCAGGCAAGGCGCCGGGGCCGGACGGGTTCCCGGTGGAATTTTATAAAAAGTATACGGATCTGGTGGGCCCCATGTTGGTGCGAGCTTTCAATGAGGCATGGGAGGGGGGGGCTTTGCCCCCGACGATGTCGCGGGCACTGATCTCTCTGATCCTAAAGCGGGATAAGGACCCCTTGCAGTGTGGATCATACAGGCCTATCTCGCTCCTCAATGTTGACGCTAAGTTGCTGTCGAAGATCCTGGCCACCAGGATAGAGGACTGTGTGCCAGGGGTGATACACGAGGATCAGACAGGATTTGTCAAGGGACGGCAGCTCAACACGAATGTGCGGAGACTGCTAAATGTTATTATGATGCCGGCGGTGGAGGGGGAGGCGGAGATAGTGGTGACGCTAGATGCAGAGAAAGCCTTTGATAGAGTTGAGTGGGGGTACCTGTGGGAGGTGCTGGAGAGGTTTGGATTTGGGGAGGGGTTCATCAAATGGATGAGGTTGCTCTACGCGGCTCCGATGGCGAGTGTAGTTACTAATGGAAGGAGGTCAGAGTACTTCAGGCTCTACCGTGGGACCAGGCAAGGGTGCCCCCTGTCCCCCTTGCTTTTTGCACTGGCGATTGAACCTCTGGCTTTGGCTTTGAGGGAGTCAGGGAGATGGAGGGGTCTGGTGCGGGGTGGGGAGGAACATCGGGTATCGCTGTATGCAGATGACCTGCTGCTGTATGTGGCGGATCCAGAGGGGGGAATGCCGGGGGTGATGGAGCTGTTGGCTGAGTTTGGGGGCTTCTCGGGCTATAATCTGAATCTGGGTAAGAGCGAGGTGTTTGTAGTGCATCCGGGTGATCAGGAGGAGGGAATTGGGAGGCTCCCGTTTAAGAGGGCGGTGAAGAGTTTCAGATACCTGGGGGTGCAGGTGGCCAGGAGTTGGGGGACTCTCCATAAGCTTAATTTTACCAGGCTGGTGGAGCAGATGGAGGAGGAATTTAAAAGGTGGGACATGATGCCGCTATCGCTGGCGGGTAGAGTGCAATCCGTCAAAATGACGGTGCTCCCGAGGTTCTTGTTCCTTTTTCAGTGTTTGCCCATCTTTATCCCTCGGGCCTTTTTTAGGAGGGTGACTAGCAGCATCATGAGCTTTGTTTGGGCGCATGGGACCCCGAGGGTGAAGAGGGTCTTCTTGGAGCGGGGTAGAGATGGGGGGGGGCTGGCGTTACCCAACATCTCGGGGTATTATTGGGCGGCCAATGTGTCGATGGTGCGCAAGTGGGTAATGGAGGGGGAGGGGGCAGCATGGAAAAGGTTGGAGAGGGCGTCCTGTGGAGGCACAAGCCTGGGTGCCCTGGTAACGGCGCCGTGGCCGCTCCCTCCTACGATGTATACCACGAGTCCGGTGGTGGCGGCTACCCTCAAGATTTGGGGGCAGTGGAGGCGACATAGGGGGGAAGTGGGGGGCTCGATGGAGGCTCCGCTAAGGGGGAACCATCAGTTCGTCCCGGGGAACATCGATGGGGGGTTCCTGGGGTGGCACAGAGCGGGCATCAGAAAGCTGAGGGACCTGTTTATTGATGGGAGGTTTGCGAGCCTGGGGGAGTTGGAGGAGAAATTTGGGCTCCCCCCGGGGAACATGTTCAGGTATCTGCAGGTAAAGGCATTTGCTAGGCGGCAGGTGGAGGGATTCCCTTTGCTTCCCGCGGGGGGGGGGGTGAGCGACAGGGTGCTTTCGGGGGTCTGGGTCAGGAATGGGAAGGTATCTGCTATCTACAAGGTTATGCAGGAGGTGGAAGAGGCGTCAGTAGAGGAGCTGAAAACGAAGTGGGAGGGGGAACTGGGGGAACAGAACGAAGATGGGACATGGGCTGATGCCCTGGAGAGGGTTAATTCTTCCTCCTCGTGTGCGCGGCTTAGCCTCATCCAGTGCCGCACTGTCTCCAGTGTCACACTGAGGGAGTGCCGCACTGTCTCCAGTGTCACGCTGAGGGAGTGTCGCACTGTCCAGTGTCACGCTGAGGGAGTGCCGCACTGTCTCCAGTGTCACACTGAGGGAGTGCCGCACTGTCCAGTGTCACACTGAGGGAGTGCCGCACTGTCCAGTGTCACACTGAGGGAGTGCCGCACTGTCCAGTGTCACACTGAGGGAGTGCCGCACTGTCTCCAGTGTCACACTGAGGGAGTGCTGCACTGTCTCCAGTGTCACACTGAGGGAGTGCCGCACTGTCTCCAGTGTCACACTGAGGGAGTGCTGCACTGTCTCCAGTGTCACACTGAGGGAGTGCCGCACTGTCTCCAGTGTCACACTGAGGGAGTGCCGCACTGTCTCCAGTGTCACACTGAGGGAGTGCCGCACTGTCCAGTGTCACACTGAGGGAGTGCCGCACTGTCCAGTGTCACACTGAGGGAGTGCCGCACTGTCTCCAGTGTCACACTGAGGGAGTGCCGCACTGTCTCCAGTGTCACACTGAGGGAGTGCCGCACTGTCCAGTGTCACACTGAGGGAGTGCCGCACTGTCTCCAGTGTCACACTGAGGGAGTGCTGCACTGTCTCCAGTGTCAGTGAGGGAGTGCCGCACTGTCTCCAGTGTCACACTGAGGGAGTGCCGCACTGTCCAGTGTCACACTGAGGGAGTGCTGCACTGTCTCCAGTGTCACACTGAGGGAGTGCCGCACTGTCTCCAGTGTCACACTGAGGGAGCGCCGCACTGTCCAGTGTCACACTGAGGGAGTGCCGCACTGTCCAGTGTCACACTGAGGGAGTGCCGCACTGTCTCCAGTGTCACACTGAGGGAGTGCCGCACTGTCTCCAGTGTCACACTGAGGGAGTGCCGCACTGTCTCCAGTGTCACACTGAGGGAGGGCTGCACTGTCTCCAGTGTCACACTGAGGGAGGGCCGCACTGTCTCCAGTGTCACACTGAGGGAGTGCTGCACTGTCTCCAGTGTCACACTGAGGGAGTGCCGCACTGTCTCCAGTGTCACACTGAGGGAGTGCCGCACTGTCTCCAGTGTCACACTGAGGGAGTGCTGCACTGTCTCCAGTGTCAGTGAGGGAGTGCCGCACTGTCTCCAGTGTCACACTGAGGGAGTGCCGCACTGTCTCCAGTGTCACACTGAGGGAGTGCCGCACTGTCTCCAGTGTCACACTGAGGGAGTGCCGCACTGTCCAGTGTCACACTGAGGGAGTGCTGCACTGTCTCCAGTGTCACACTGAGGGAGTGCCGCACTGTCCAGTGTCACGCTGAGGGAGTGCCGCACTGTCTCCAGTGTCACATTGAGGGAGTGCCGCACTGTCCAGTGTCACACTGAGGGAGTGCTGCACTGTCTCCAGTGTCACACTGAGGGAGTGCCGCACTGTCTCCAGTGTCACACTGAGGGAGTGCTGCACTGTCTCCAGTGTCAGTGAGGGAGTGCCGCACTGTCTCCAGTGTCACACTGAGGGAGTGCTGCACTGTCTCCAGTGTCAGTGAGGGAGTGCCGCACTGTCCAGTGTCACGCTGAGGGAGTGCCGCACTGTCTCCAGTGTTACACTGAGGGAGTGCCGCACTGTCCAGTGTCACACTGAGGGAGTGCCGCACTGTCCAGTGTCACACTGAGGGAGTGCCGCACTGTCCAGTGTCACACTGAGGGAGTGCCGCACTGTCTCCAGTGTCACGCTGAGGAAGTGCCGCACTGTCTCCAGTGTCACACTGAGGGAGTGCCGCACTGTCCAGTGTCACACTGAGGGAGTGCCGCACTGTCTCCAGTGTCAGTGAGGGAGTGCTGCACCATCTCCAGTGTCACACTGAGGGAGTGCCGCACTGTCTCCAGTGTCACACTGAGGGAGTGCCGCACTGTCTCCAGTGTCACACTGAGGGAGTGCCGCACTGTCTCCAGTGTCACGCTGAGGGAGTGCCGCACTGTCTCCAGTGTCAGTGAGGGAGTGCCGCACTGTCTCCAGTGTCACACTGAGGGAGTGCCGCACTGTCCACTGTCACACTGAGGGAGTGCCGCACTGTCTCCAGTGTCACACTGAGGGAGTGCCGCACTGTCTCCAGTGTCAGTGAGGGAGTGCCGCACTGTCCAGTGTCACACTGAGGGAGTGCCGCACTGTCTCCAGTGTCACACTGAGGGAGTGCCGCACTGTCCAGTGTCACACTGAGGGAGTGCCGCACTGTCTCCAGTGTCAGTGAGGGAGTGCTGCACTGTCTCCAGTGTCACACTGAGGGAGTGCCGCACTGTCCAGTGTCACACTGAGGGAGTGCCGCACTGTCCAGTGTCACACTGAGGGAGTGCTGCACTGTCTCCAGTGTCACACTGAGGGAGTGCCGCACTGTCTCCAGTGTCACACTGAGGGAGTGCCGCACTGTCTCCAGTGTCACACTGAGGGAGTGCCGCACTGTCTCCAGTGTCAGTGAGGGAGTGCCGCACTGTCTCCAGTGTCACACTGAGGGAGTGCCGCACTGTCTCCAGTGTCAGTGAGGGAGTGCCGCACTGTCTCCAGTGTCACACTGGGGGAGTGCCGCACTGTCTCCAGTGTCACACTGAGGGAGTGCTGCACTGTCCAGTGTCTCACTGAGGGAGTGCCGCACTGTCTCCAGTGTCACACTGAGGGAGTGCCGCACTGTCTCCAGTGTCACACTGAGGGAGTGCCGCACTGTCCAGTGTCACACTGAGGGAGTGCCGCACTGTCTCCAGTGTCACACTGAGGGAGTGCCGCACTGTCTCCAGTGTCACACTGAGGGAGTGCTGCACTGTCTCCAGTGTCACACTGAGGGAGTGCCGCACTGTCTCCAGTGTCACACTGAGGGAGTGCCGCACTGTCTCCAGTGTCACACTGAGGGAGTGCCGCACTGTCTCCAGTGTCACACTGAGGGAGTGCCGCACTGTCTCCAGTGTCACACTGGGGGAGTGCCGCACTGTCTCCAGTGTCACACTGAGGGAGTGCTGCACTGTCCAGTGTCTCACTGAGGGAGTGCCGCACTGTCTCCAGTGTCACACTGAGGGAGTGCCGCACTGTCTCCAGTGTCACACTGAGGGAGTGCCGCACTGTCCAGTGTCACACTGAGGGAGTGCCGCACTGTCTCCAGTGTCACACTGAGGGAGTGCCGCACTGTCTCCAGTGTCACACTGAGGGAGTGCTGCACTGTCTCCAGTGTCACACTGAGGGAGTGCTGCACTGTCTCCAGTGTCACACTGAGGGAGTGCCGCACTGTCTCCAGTGTCACACTGAGGGAGCGCCGCACTGTCCAGTGTCACACTGAGGGAGTGCCGCACTGTCTCCAGCGTCACACAGGGAGTGCTGCACTGTCCAGTGTCACACTGAGGGAGTGCTGCACTGTCTCCAGTGTCACGCTGAGGGAGTGCCGCACTGTCTCCAGTGTCACACTGAGGGAGTGCCGCACTGTCTCCAGTGTCACGCTGAGGGAGTGCCGCACTGTCCAGTGTCACACTGAGGGAGTGCCGCACTGTCTCCAGTGTCACACTGAGGGAGTGCCGCACTGTCTCCAGTGTCACACTGAGGGAGTGCCGCACCGTCTCCAGTGTCACACTGAGGGAGTGCTGCACTGTCTCCAGTGTCACACTGAGGGAGTGCTGCACTGTCTCCAGTGTCACACTGAGGGAGTGCCGCATTGTCTCCAGTGTCACACTGAGGGAGTGCTGCACTGTCTCCAGTGTCACGCTGAGGGAGTGCCGCACTGTCCAGTGTCACACTGAGGGAGTGCCGCACTGTCTCCAGTGTCACACTGAGGGAGTGCCGCACTGTCTCCAGTGTCACACTGAGGGAGTGCCGCACTGTCTCCAGTGTCACGCTGAGGGAGTGCCGCACTGTCCAGTGTCACACTGAGGGAGTGCCGCACTGTCTCCAGTGTCACACTGAGGGAGTGCCGCACTGTCCAGTGTCACACTGAGGGAGTGCCGCACTGTCTCCAGTGTCACACTGAGGGAGTGCCGCACTGTCCAGTGTCACACTGAGGGAGTGCTGCACTGTCTCCAGTGTCACACTGAGGGAGTGCCGCACTGTCTCCAGTGTCACACTGAGGGAGTGCCGCACTGTCTCCAGTGTCACACTGAGGGAGTGCCGCACTGTCTCCAGTGTCACACTGAGGGAGTGCCGCACTGTCTCCAGTGTCACACTGAGGGAGTGCCGCACTGTCCAGTGTCACGCTGAGGGAGTGCCGCACTGTCCAGTGTCACGCTGAGGGAGTGCTGCACTGTCCAGTGTCACACTGAGGGAGTGCCGCACTGTCCAGTGTCACACTGAGGGAGTGCCGCACTGTCTCCAGTGTCACACTGAGGGAGTGCCGCACTGTCTCCAGTGTCACACTGAGGGGGTGCCGCACTGTCTCCAGTGTCACACTGAGGGAGTGCCGCACTGTCTCCAGTGTCACACTGAGGGAGTGCCGCACTGTCCAGTGTCACACTGAGGGAGTGCCGCACTGTCTCCAGTGTCACACTGAGGGAGTGCCGCACTGTCTCCAGTGTCACGCTGAGGGAGTGCTGCACTGTCTCCAGTGTCACACTGAGGGAGTGCTGCACTGTCTCCAGTGTCACACTGAGGGAGTGCCGCACTGTCCAGTGTCACACTGAGGGAGTGCTGCACTGTCCAGTGTCACACTGAGGGAGTGCCGCACTGTCCAGTGTCACACTGAGGGAGTGCCGCACTGTCTCCAGTGTCACACTGAGGGAGTGCCGCACTGTCCAGTGTCACACTGAGGGAGTGCTGCACTGTCTCCAGTGTCACACTGAGGGAGTGCCGCACTGTCCAGTGTCACACTGAGGGAGTGCCGCACTGTCCAGTGTCACGCTGAGGGAGTGCCGCACTGTCCAGTGTCACACTGAGGGAGTGCTGCACTGTCCAGTGTCACACTGAGGGAGTGCCGCACTGTCCAGTGTCACACTGAGGGAGTGCTGCACTGTCTCCAGTGTCACACTGAGGGAGTGCCGCACTGTCCAGTGTCACACTGAGGGAGTGCCGCACCGTCTCCAGTGTCACACTGAGGGAGTGCCGCACTGTCTCCAGTGTCACAATGAGGGAGTGCTGCACTGTCCAGTGTCACGCTGAGGGAGTGCTGCACTGTCCAGTGTCACACTGAGGGAGTGCCGCACTGTCTCCAGTGTCACAATGAGGGAGTGCTGCACTGTCCAGTGTCACGCTGAGGGAGTGCTGCACTGTCCAGTGTCACACTGAGGGAGTGCCGCACTGTCTCCAGTGTCACACTGAGGGAGTGCCGCACTGTCTCCAGTGTCACACTGAGGGAGTGCCGCACTGTCTCCAGTGTCACAATGAGGGAGTGCTGCACTGTCCAGTGTCACGCTGAGGGAGTGCCGCACTGTCTCCAGTGTCACACTGAGGGAGTGCCGCACTGTCCAGTGTCACGCTGAGGGAGTGCCGCACTGTCTCCAGTGTCACACTGAGGGAGTGCCGCACTGTCTCCAGTGTCACACTGAGGGAGTGCCGCACTGTCTCCAGTGTCACACTGAGGGAGTGCCGCACTGTCTCCAGTGTCACAATGAGGGAGTGCTGCACTGTCCAGTGTCACACTGAGGGAGTGCCGCACTGTCCAGTGTCACACTGAGGGAGTGCCGCACTGTCCAGTGTCACACTGAGGGAGTGCCGCACTGTCCAGTGTCACGCTGAGGGAGTGCTGCACTGTCCAGTGTCACACTGAGGGAGTGCCGCACTGTCTCCAGTGTCACGCTGAGGGAGTGCCGCACTGTCTCCAGTGTCACACTGAGGGAGTGCCGCACTGTCTCCAGTGTCACACTGAGGGAGTGCCGCACTGTCTCCAGTGTCACACTGAGGGAGTGCCGCACTGTCTCCAGTGTCACACTGAGGGAGTGCCGCACTGTCTCCAGTGTCACACTGAGGGAGTGCCGCACTGTCTCAGTGCTTCCTTGTTGCCATCACTGCAGCATCGGTGGCTGCGGCCGCCTGGGTCCCAATTTCTTGATCCCCTCCCTAAATCTCTCCGTACTTTTCCTGACCTCGATATTCCTTTTTTAATCCCTGTTCTTTCTACCAGTCTGTGTTTCTCTGGATTACGCCTGGTCCAGAAGCAATCACGCCTGCTGTGATGTGTTCTCGGACTCTGTGAGGCGTGCTGTTAGGTTGATATAAGTGATTGAACAAAGAACAAAGAAAATTACAGCACAGGAACAGGCCCTTCGGCCCTCCCAACCTGCGCCGATCCAGATCCTTTATCTAAACCTGTTGCCTATTTTCCAAGGTTTACTTCCCTCTGTTCCCCACCCGTTCATATATCTGTCCAGATGCCTCTTAAATGATGCTATCGTGCCCGCCTCTACCACCTCCGCTGGTAAAGCGTTCCAGGCACCCACCACCCTCTGCGTAAAAAACTTTCCACGCACATCTCCCTTAAACTTTTCCCCTCTCACTTTGAAATCGTGACCCCTTGTAACTGACACCCCCACTCTTGGAAAAAGCTTGTTGCTGTCCACCCTGTCCATAACTCTCATCATTTTGCAGACCTCAATCAGGTCCCCCCTCAACCTCTGTCTTTCCAACGAAAACAATCCTAATCTACTCAACCTTGCTTCATAGCTAGCACCTTCCATACCAGGCAACATCCTGGTGAACCTCCTCTGCACCCTCTCCAAGGCATCCACATCCTTCTGGTAATGTGGCGACCAGAACTGCCGCAGTATTCCAAATGTGGCCTAACCAAAGTCCTATACAACTGTAACATGACCTGCCGACTCTTGTACTCAATACCCCGTCCGATGAAGGCAAGCATGCTGTATGCCTTCTTGACCACTCTATCAACCTGTGTTGCCACCTTCAGGGTACAATGGACCTGAACTCCCAGATCTCTCTGTACATCAATTTTACCCAGGACTCTTCTATTGACCATATCTATGGATATAGGACCATACTCTTGAATTTGATCTTCCAAAATGCATCACCTCGCATTTGCCTGGATTGAACTCCATCTGCCATTTCTCTGCCCAACTCTCCAATCTATCTATATTTTGTTGTATTCTCTGACAGTCCTCCTCGCTATCTGCAACTCCACCAATCTTAGTATCATCTGCAAACTTGCTAATCAGACCACCTATACCTTCCCCCAGGTCATTTATGTAGATCACAAACAGCAGTGGTCCGAGCACGGATCCCTGTGGAACACCACTAGTCACCCTTCTCCATTTTGAGACACTCCCTTCCACCACTACTCTCTGTCTCCTGTTACCCAGCCAGTTCTTTATCCATCTAGCTAGTACACCCTGAACTCCATATGACTTCACTTTTTCCATCAACCTGTCATGGGAAACTTTATCAAACGCCTTACTGCCATGTATATGACATCTACAGCCCTTCCCTCATCAATTAAGTTTGCCATGGCTTTGCTGTCTGATCCGGCACTGCGGCAGATTATCCTGACCAGCTCCCCTCCGAGTCGGTCCATCTCCTTTCCAGTAACACATACCCGGACAGAGCCCGGACTGACCCCGCTCCCTGTGCTGTCGCGAAAGGGAGAGAGAAAGAAATAGAGACGGAGTAACCTTTCCGTTTAATTGTGACCGTGTATATTATTTAACATTCCTGGAATTAACATTGTCTGTAAACCAGTTTACATGATAGGGTAAAAAAGGCATCGGAAATGAAACAAAGACTGGAAGTACAGCTTGGGAAAGAGTTTGCCCTGCACGCACTCCCACTGACAGGCTCTGCCGGCTACACATTGTACCTCTGTCAGCAGGTCACCATAGACATCAACAAAACATCAGCCAGACGTTCCCGTCTGTGTCTCGCCTCAGCCCTGCTCGCTGACGCCCCAGGCTCCACACAGCAGCCTGTCGCAATTCATCACAGGAATTACCGAGGGGAGGGGTGTGTGGGACCCCAACTCAACCTGACAGTGATGGGACGGGGGTCTGTGATTCCCCACACGGGGATGGGACGGGGGTCTGTGTCTGTGATTCCCCCACACGGTGATGGGACGGGGGTCTGTGATTCCCCCACACGGTGATGGGACGGGGGTCTGTGTCTGTGATTGCCCCACACGGTGATGGGACGGGGGTCTGTGTCTGTGATTCCCCCACACGGGGATGGGACGGGGGTCTGTGTCTGTGATTCCCCCACACGGTGATGGGACGGGGGTCCGTGTCTGTGATTCCCCCACACGGGGATGGGACGGGGGTCTGTGTCTGTGATTCCCCCACACGGGGATGGGACGGGGGTCTGTGTCTGTGATTCCCCCACACGGTGACGGGACGGGGGTCTGTGTCTGTGATTCCCCCACACGGTGACGGGACGGGGGTCTGTGATTCCCCCACACGGTGATGGGACGGGGGTCTGTGTCTGTGATTCCCCCACACGGTGACGGGACGGGGGTCTGTGATTCCCCCACACGGTGATGGGACGGGGGTCTGTGTCTGTGATTCCCCCAGACGGGGATGGGACGGGGGGTCTGTGTCTGTGATTCCCCCACACGGTGATGGGACGGGGGTCTGTGTCTGTGATTCCCCCACACGGGGATGGGACGGGGGGTCTGTGTCTGTGATTCCCCCACACGGTGACGGGACGGGGGTCTGTGATTCCCCCACACGGTGACGGGACGGGGGTCTGTGATTCCCCCACACGGTGATGGGACGGGGGTCTGTGTCTGTGATTCCCCCACACGGTGACGGGACGGGGGTCTGTGATTCCCCCACACGGTGATGGGACGGGGGTCTGTGTCTGTGATTCCCCCACACGGTGACGGGACGGGGGTCTGTGATTCCCCCACACGGTGATGGGACGGCGGTCTGTGATTCCCCCACACGGGGATGGGACGGGGGGTCTGTGTCTGTGATTCCCCCACACGGTGATGGGACGGCGGTCTGTGATTCCCCCACACGGGGATGGGACGGGGGGTCTGTGTCTGTGATTCCCCCACACGGTGATGGGACGGGGGTCTGTGTCTGTGATTCCCCCACACGGGGATGGGACGGGGGTCTGTGTCTGTGATTCCCCCACACGGTGATGGGACGGGGGTCTGTGTCTGTGATTCCCCCACACGGTGATGGGACGGGGGTCTGTGTCTGTGATTCCCCCACACGGTGATGGGACGGGGGTCTGTGTCTGTGATTCCCCCACACGGGGATGGGACGGGGGTCTGTGTCTGTGATTCCCCCACACGGGGATGGGACGGGGGTCTGTGATTCCCCCACACGGTGATGGGACGGGGGTCTGTGTCTGTGATTCCCCCACACGGGGATGGGACGGGGGTCTGTGTCTGTGATTCCCCCACACGGTGATGGGACGGGGGTCTGTGTCTGTGATTCCCCCACACGGTGATGGGACGGGGGTCTGTGTCTGTGATTCCCCCACACGGTGATGGGACGGGGGTCTGTGTCTGTGATTCCCCCACACGGTGATGGGACGGGGGTCTGTGTCTGTGATTCCCCACACGGTGATGGGACGGGGGTCTGTGTCTGTGATTCCCCCACACGGTGACGGGACGGGGGTCTGTGTCTGTGATTCCCCCACACGGTGATGGGACAGGGGTCTGTGTCTGTGATTCCCCCACACGGTGATGGGACGGGGGTCTGTGTCTGTGATTCCCCCACACGGGGATGGGACGGGGGGTCTGTGTCTGTGATTCCCCCACACGGTGATGGGACGGGGGTCTGTGTCTGTGATTCCCCCACATGGGGATGGGACGGGGGTCTGTGATTCCCCCACACGGTGATGGGACGGGCGTCTGTGTCTGTGATTCCCCCACACGGTGACGGGACGGGGGTCTGTGTCTGTGATTCCCCCACACGGTGATGGGACAGGGGTCTGTGTCTGTGATTCCCCCACACGGTGATGGGACGGGGGTCTGTGTCTGTGATTCCCCCACACGGTGATGGGACGGGGGTCTGTGTCTGTGATTCCCCCACACGGGGATGGGACGGGGGTCTGTGTCTGTGATTCCCCCACACGGTGACGGGACGGGGGTCTGTGTCTGTGATTCCCCCACACGGGGATGGGACGGGGGTCTGTGTCTGTGATTCCCCCACACGGTGATGGGACGGGGGGTCTGTGTCTGTGATTCCCCCACACGGTGATGGGACGGGGGTCTGTGTCTGTGATTCCCCCACACGGTGATGGGACGGGGATCTGTGATTCCCCCACACGGTGATGGGACGGGGGTCTGTGATTCCCCCACACGGTGATGGGACGGGGGTCTGTGTCTGTGATTCCCCCACACGGTGATGGGACGGGGGTCTGTGTCTGTGATTCCCACACACGGGGATGGGACGGGGGTCTGTGTCTGTGATTCCCCCACACGGTGATGGGACGGGGGTCTGTGTCTGTGATTCCCCCACACGGTGACGGGACGGGGGTCTGTGTCTGTGATTCCCCCACACGGTGATGGGACGGGGGTCTGTGTCTGTGATTCCCCCACACGGTGATGGGACGGGGGTCTGTGATTCCCCCACACGGTGATGGGACGGGGGTCTGTGATTCCCCCACACGGGGATGGGACGGGGGTCTGTGTCTGTGATTCCCCCACACGGGGATGGGACGGGGGTCTCGGATTCCCCCACACGGTGATGGGACGGGGGTCTGTGTCTGTGATTCCCCCACACGGGGATGGGACGGGGGTCTGTGTCTGTGATTCCCCCACACGGGGATGGGACAGGGGTCTGTGTCTGTGATTCCCCCACACGGTGATGGGACGGGGGTCTGTGATTCCCCCATACGGGGATTCGACGGGGGTCTGTGTCTGTGATTCCCCCACACGGTGATGGGACGGGGGTCTGTGATTCCCCCACACGGTGATGGGACGGGGGTCTGTGTCTGTGATTCCCCCACACGGTGATGGGACGGGGGTCTGTGTCTGTGATTCCCCCACACGGGGATGGGACGGGGGTCTGTGATTCCCTCACACGGGGATGGGACGGGGGTCTGTGTCTGTGATTCCCCCACACGGGGATGGGACGGGGGTCTGTGATTCCCCCACACGGGGATGGGACGGGGGTCTGTGTCTGTGATTCCCCCACACGGTGATGGGACGGGGGTCTGTGTCTGTGATTCCCCCACACGGGGATGGGACCGGGGTCTGTGTCTGTGATTCCCCCACACGGGGATGGGACGGGGGTCTGTGTCTGTGATTCCCCCACACGGGGATGGGACCGGGGTCTGTGTCTGTGATTCCCCCACACGGTGATGGGACGGGGGTCTGTGTCTGTGATTCCCCCACACGGTGATGGGACGGGGGTCTGTGTCTGTGATTCCCCCACACGGGGATGGGACGGGGGTCTGTGTCTGTGATTCCCCCACACGGTGATGGGACGGAGGTCTGTGTCTGTGATTCCCCCACACGGGGATGGGACGGGGGTCTGTGTCTGTGATTCCCCCACACGGTGATGGGATGGGGGTCTGTGTCTGTGATTCCCCCACACGGGGATGGGACGGGGGTCTGTGATTCCCCCACACGGTGATGGGACGGGGGTCTGTGTCTGTGATTCCCCCACACGGGGATGGGACGGGGGTCTGTGTCTGTGATTCCCCCACACGGTGATGGGACGGGGGTCTGTGTCTGTGATTCCCCCACACGGGGATGGGACGGGGGTCTGTGTCTGTGATTCCCCCACACGGGGATGGGACGGGGGTCTGTGTCTGTGATTCCCCCACACGGGGATGGGACGGGGGTCTGTGTCTGTGATTCCCCCACACGGTGATGGGACGGGGGTCTGTGTCTGTGATTCCCCCACACGGGGATGGGACGGGGGTCTGTGTCTGTGATTCCCCCACACGGGGATGGGACGGGGGTCTGTGATTCCCCCACAAGGGGATGGGACGGGGGTCTGTGTCTGTGATTCCCCCACACGGTGACGGGACGGGGGTCTGTGATTCCCCCACACGGGGATGGGACGGGGGTCAGTGTCTGTGATTCCCCCACACGGGGATGGGACGGGGGTCTGTGTCTGTGATTCCCCCTCACGGGGATGGGACGGGGGTCTGTGTCTGTGATTCCCCCACACGGTGATGGGACGGGGGTCTGTGTCTGTGATTCCCCCACACGGTGATGGGACGGGGGTCTGTGATTCCCCCACACGGGGATGGGACGGGGGTCTGTGTCTGTGATTCCCCCACACGGTGATGGGACGGGGGTCTGTGTCTGTGATTCCCCCACAGGGTGATGGGACGGGGGTCTGTGTCTGTGATTCCCCCACACGGTGATGGGACGGAGGTCTGTGTCTGTGATTCCCCCACACGGGGATGGGACGGGGGTCTGTGTCTGTGATTCCCCCACACGGTGATGGGACGGGGGTCTGTGTCTGTGATTCCCCCACACGGTGATGGGACGGGGGTCTGTGTCTGTGATTCCCCCACACGGGGATGGGACGGGGGTCTGTGATTCCCCCACACGGGGATGGGACGGGGGTCTGTGTCTGTGATTCCCCCACACGGTGATGGGACGGGGGTCTGTGTCTGTGATTCCCCCACACGGGGATGGGACGGGGGTCTGTGATTCCCCCACACGGGGATGGGACGGGGGTCTGTGTCTGTGATTCCCCCACACGGTGATGGGACGGGGGTCTGTGTCTGTGATTCCCCCACACGGGGATGGGACGGGGGTCTGTGTCTGAAATGCCTGTGTGGCTGGGCCGAGGGTTTGGGATTGGATAGAGGGTGGGTGTGTAGATCCGGATCAGACACCACATGTCCTTGTTGGAGTTTCCGAATTCTTTGAAGGTGGGTTTTTCGCTGTATTCCATCGCCTGGCTCCGTGTTGATGCTGATCTTTTTGCGACAGGATATTGGTGGAGGCTAGGTTGCTAACACTTTATAAACAGAGACACAAGATCTAGACTAACTGCTGTTCACAACACGGAGTCTCTAAGGCAGGAGGGGAAACAATCCAGGAGACATAATGCACAGAGTATTTACATGTATAACTGCACACTGCAGTATAGCTCCACACAAACAAGAGACCAATAATAATAGAGATCAGACATCAGTTGTGTTCGATATGTACATTGGAGCATTTAAACACATGCGCAAAGACACAGAGAATCCTGACGCATGCACCCCCCCACCCCCCACCCCTCACAACATACCCACACACCCAAATCCTTCAATCCTCAGCCCCGAGTTACATCACATTCTGATAACTTTTTGTGTCAGTCAGGAGGCAGTGAAGATCCATCACCGAACAAACGAAACACTCCCAGGACAGGTACAGCACGGGGTTAGATACAGAGTAAATCTCCCTCTACGCTGTCCCCATCAAACACTCCCAGGACAGGTGCAGCACAGGGTTAGATACAGCGTAAAGCTCCCTCTACACTGCCCCCATCAAACACTCCCAGGACAGGTACAGCACGGGGTTAGATACAGAGTAAACTCCCTCTACACTGTCCCCATCAAACATTCCCAGGACAGGTACAGCAC
Source organism: Scyliorhinus canicula (assembly GCF_902713615.1). NCBI lineage: Eukaryota > Metazoa > Chordata > Chondrichthyes > Carcharhiniformes > Scyliorhinidae > Scyliorhinus > Scyliorhinus canicula. Next base: position 809,807 of record NC_052166.1, read on the forward strand.
GGGGTTAGATACAGAGTAAAGCTCCCTCTACACTGTCCCCATCAAACATTCCCAGGACAGGTACAGCACGGGGTTAGATACAGAGTAAAGCTCCCTCTACACTGTCCCCATCAAACATTCCCAGGACAGGTACAGCACGGGGTTAGTTACAGAGTAAAGCTCCTTCTACACTGTCCCCATCAAACACTCCCAGGACAGGTACAGCACGGGGTTAGATACAGAGTAAAGCTCCCTCTACACTGTCCCCATCAAACACTCCCAGGACAGGTACAGCACGGGGTTAGATACAGAGTAAAGCTCCCTCTACACTGTCCCCATCAAACACTCCCAGGATAGGTACAGCACGGGGTTAGATACAGAGTAAAGCTCCCTCTACACTGTCCCCATCAAACACTCCCAGGACAGGTACAGCACGGGGTTAGATACAGAGTAAAGCTCCCTCTACACTGTCCCCATCAAACACTCCCAGGACAGGTACAGCACGGGGTTAGATACAGAGTAAAGCTCCCTCTACACTGACCCCATCAAACACTCCCAGGACAGGTACAGCACTGAGTTAGATACAGAGTAAAGCTCCCTCTACACTGTCCCCATCAAACACTCCCAGGACAGGTACAGCACGGGGTTAGATACAGAGTAAAGCTCCCTCCACACTGTCCCCATCAAACACTCCCAGGACAGGTACAGCACGGGGTTAGATACAGAGTAAAGCTCCCTCTACACTGTCCCCATCAAACACTCACAGGACAGGTACAGCACGGGGTTAGATACAGAGTAAAGTACCTCTACACTGTCCCCATCAAACACTCCCAGGACAGGTACAGCACAGGGTTAGATACAGAGTAAAGCTCCCTCCACACTGTCCCCATCAAACACTCCCAGGACAGGGACAGCACGGGGTTAGATACAGAGTAAAGCTCCCTCTACACTGTCCCCATCAAACACTCCCAGGACAGGTACAGCACGGGGTTAGATAAAGAGTAAAGCTCCCTCTACACTGTCCCCATCAAACACTCCCAGGACAGGTACAGCACGGGGATAGATACAGAGTAAAGCTCCCTCTACACTGTCCCCATCAAACACTCCCAGGACAGGTACAGCACAGGGTTAGATACAGAGTAAAGCTCCCTCTACACTGTCCCCATCAAACACTGCCAGGACAGGTACAGCACGGGGTTAGATACAGAGTAAAGCTCCCTCTACACTGTCCCCATCAAACACTCCCAGGACAGGTACAGCACGGGGTTAGATACAGAGTAAAGCTCCGTCTACACTGTCCCCATCAAACACTCCCAGGACAGGTACAGCACGGGGTTAGATACAGAGTAAAGCTCCCTCTACGCTGTCCCCATCAAACACTCCCAGGACAGGTACAGCACGGGGTTAGATACAGAGTAAAGCTCCCTCTACACTGTCCCCATCAAACACTCCCAGGACAGGTACAGCACGGGGTTAGATACAGAGTAAAGCTCCCTCTACACTGTCCCCATCAAACACTCCCAGGACTGGAACAGCACAGGGTTAGATACAGAGTAAAGCTCGCTCTACACATCACTGATTAAATCCGTGAGTAGTGTATGGTGGGCGGGTTGATTGAGGGGCGGGTCTGTCACCCGCAGCTTGACTGGTTCCAACCCGGGGAGTTCTTCTCAAACCGTGTGTGGGACTGCGGAGCTGGTGAATGTTTCTGCACCGTTCACTGACAGCCGTTATCGCCGGCTGGTTTTGCTTCGAACATTTCTAACCGCGTCCAAGTTTTCTTGCATTGAAAAAAGCGACAGACGAGATTCGAAGATGAGGAAGTTGGGAACAAGACTACGAAAAGAAAATTTGGCAAATACATATTTATAGATAGCACCCAGAGAGATTGGGGCGGACTGTGTTGGAGTGTTTGACGCCAGCCACACAGGCCCACCCCTCTAATCCAAAGTGATGTCCACGTTGACGGGTGAGTTTGCCCCCGAGCTGCCATTGGCTGCTCCAACCTCCTTGCCCTCCTTGTTGCCGCTGTACTGCCCGATGAAGGAGCCGTCCTCGTTGAACTGCACGTCCACGCTGCCCCCATATTCCACCAGACTGTCATCGCTGCCCAGGGGCTTGATCGGCTGGGCCAGTGAAGGCTGGCTGCCTTCGAAAGGCTTCTCCTCCTGGTCGTTGTCACTGCAGAGGAACATCGGGAATGTTAGCGAGCACGAGAGGGTGAGATTCGGCAAACCCACCCTGAACCCCCACCCCTTACACAGCACCAGGCCCATTCAGCCCATCTCCAGCCTGTTACACAGGAACAGGAGGCCATTCAGCCCCTCTCCAGCCTGTTACACAGGAACAGGAGGAGGCCCATTCAGCCCCTCTCCAGCCTGTTACACAGGAACAGGAGGAGGCCATTCAGCCCCTCTCCAGCCTGTTACACAGGAACAGGAGGCCATTCAGCCCATCTCCAGCCTGTTACACAGGAACAGGAGGCCATTCAGCCCCTCTCCAGCCTGTTACACAGGAACAGGAGGAGGCCCATTCAGCCCCTCTCCAGCCTGTTACACAGGAACAGGAGGAGCCATTCAGCCCCTCTCCAGCCTGTTACACAGGAACAGGAGGAGGCCCACTCAGCCCCTCTCCAGCCTGTTACACAGGAACAGGAGGAGGCCCATTCAGCCCCTCTCCAGCCTGTTGCACAGAAACAGGAGGAGGTCCATTCAGCCCCTCTGTCTGCAGTGAAGCATTGGATCATTTGATGTCTACATCAACACAGGTAGTGCGAGGGGCAGCAGGGCGGCGCAGTGGTTAGCACTGCTGCCTCACGGCGCTGAGGTCCAGGTTCGATCCCGGCTCTGGGTCACTGTCCGTGTGGAGTTTGCACATTCTCCCCGTGTCTGTGTGGGTTTCACCCCCACAACCCAAAGATGTGCAGGGTAGGTGGATTGGCCACGCTAATTTGCCCCTTAATTGGAAGAAAATAATTGGGTACTGTGAATTTATAAAAGCAAACACAGCGAGCGCAAGGCTGCAAGAGGAAAGGACTGGGATTGCCCCAGACATTCCACCACAGCACAAATAAATCTCAAAGTGCTTTGTAATTAATGCAGTAATATCGAAGTCTAGTGACTTAATAAAACAGCAAACACCACGGTCAATGAGAGTGTAACAGGCTCCCAGAACCAACAATGTCACAACAAGCAGACCATCCAATCAGAGACATCATCGGCAGGATATAAACACTAACCCCAGGATAACGTGAGAATCCCTCCCAGCACTCCCTCAGTACTGACCCTCTGACAGTGCGGCACTCCCTCAGTACTGACCCTCTGACAGTGCGGCGCTCCCTCAGTACTGACCCTCTGACAGTGCGGCACTCCCTCAGTACTGACCCTCTGACAGTGCAGCACCCCCTCAGTACTGACGCTCTGACAGTGCAGCACTCCCTCAGTACTGACCCTCTGACAGTGCGGCACTCCCTCAGTACTGACCCTCTGACAGTGCAGGACTCCCTCAGTACTGACCCTCTGACAGTGCGGCACTCCCTCAGTACTGACCCTCTGACAGTGCGGCACTCCCTCAGCACTGACCCTCTGACAGTGCGGCACTCCCTCAGTACTGACCCTCTGACAGTGCGGCACTCCCTCAGTACTGACCCTCTGACAGTGCAGCACTCCCTCAGTACTGACCCTCTGACAGTGCAGCACTCCCTCAGTACTGACCCTCTGACAGTGCAGCACTCCCTCAGCAGTGACCCTCTGACAGTGCGGCACTCCCTCAGTACTGACCCTCTGACAGTGCGGCACTCCCTCAGTACTGACCCTCTGACAGTGCAGCACTCCCTCAGTACTGACCCTCTGACAGTGCGGCGTTCCCCCAGTACTGACCCTCTGACAGTGCAGCACTCCCTCAGTACTGACCCTCTGACAGTGCGGCACTCCCTCAGTACTGACTCTCTGACAGTTCGGCACTCCCTCAGTACTGACCCTCTGACAGTGCGGCACTCCCTCAGTACTGACCCTCTGACAGTGCAGCACTCCCTCAGTGCTGACCCTCTGACAGTGCGGCACTCCCTCAGTACTGACCCTCTGACAGTGCAGCACTCCCTCAGTACTGACCCTCTGACAGTGCAGCGCTCCCTCAGTACTGACCCTCTGTCAGTGCTGCACTCCCTCAGTACTGACCCTCTGACAGTGCAGCACTCCCTCAGTACTGACCCTCTGACAGTGCGGCACTCCATCAGTACTGACCCTCTGACAGTGCAGCACTCCCTCAGTACTGACCCTCTGACAGTGTGGCACTCCCTCAGTACTGACCCTCTGACAGTGCAGCACTCCCTCAGTACTGACCCTCTGACAGTGCGGCACTCCCTCAGTACTGACCCTCTGACAGTGTGGCACTCCATCAGTACTGACCCTTACCTTTTCTAAGAATTATTGTTAATTTACTTGTGGTACGACTCTGGGGCTCGAACTGACTGCGCCCTAGCCCAGGGTGTCGTGACACAGATTAACAATATTTTTAACCCTGTGTCAATAATAAAGTTTGTTTTAATAAACCGTATCCCTGTTTTTAGTGAAATCACTGCTGGAGCGAGGAATCCTTTCCAACAGTCTGACACGATTAAAATAAAATATTGGGGTTTGTGTCCCGTGTCCCGGCCACTCTCAGGGCCTGGTCTGGGATCATAATAGGATCTGAGTGGGATAATGATGATGTGATTAATGGGAGGAGCCAGGTCTGTTTGTAGTTTTGCTGTTTCATATAGGTTTGGCAGTCAGTTTTTGCCGAATGCTGTCAGGTTAAACAGTCGGCATCAACGTATCCGGTGGACTAGGGCAGGAGTGGTCGGCTGTTGACAAGGACGGAGGGGAGGGTGTTGATGACAGATTTGAACGAGAGGGAGACAGGACCCGAGGAGAGGGGGAGCGTGAAGAGTGGGGGAGAAAAGGGAGACAGGAGTGGAACCAACCATACGTTCAGCACTATCGGCTTGCTGATCTTAAGGTCTTATCTTTTTTTAAAGAGTATTTTTTCCAATTAAGGGGCAATTTAGCGTGGCCAATCCACCTACCCTGCACATCTTTGGGTTGTGGGGGCGAAACCCACGCAGACATGGGGAGAATGTGCAAACTCCACACGGACAGTGACCCAGAGCCGGGATCGAACCTGGGACCTCGGCGCCGTGAGGCAGCAGGGCTAACCCACGGCGCCACCGTTCGGCCCCTCTCAACATCTTATCCTTACCAACACCACGTTGGGGTGGGAGGGTGAGCTGTGAGGAGGAGGCAGAGATCCTTCAGTGTGATTTGGACAGGCTGAGTGAGTGGGCAAATGAACGGCAGATGCAAAGTATAATTTGGAGAAATAGGAGGTTATCCACTTTGGTAGCAAAACGAGAAGCCAGATTATTATCTGAATGGCTATAATTTGGGAGAGGGGAGTGTGCAGCGGGACCTGGGTGTCCTTGTACACCATTCGCTGAAGGTAAGCATGCAGGTGCAGCAGGCGGTAAAGGCGGCTAATGGGATGTTGGCCTTCATTGCGAGAGGATTTGAGTACAGGAGCAGGGATGTGTTGCTGCAATTATACAGGGCCTTGGTGAGGCCACACCTGGAGTAGTGTGGGCAGTTTGGGTCTCCTTCTCTGAGGAAGGGTGTTCTTGCTCTCGAGGGAGAGCAGCGAAGGTTTACCAGACTGATTCCTGAGATGGCGGGACTGAGGTACGAGGAGAGATTGAATCGGTTAGGATTGTATTCTCTGGAGTTCAGAAGAATGAGGAGGAATCTCATCGAAACCTATAAAATTCTAACAGGACTGGACAGGGTAGATGCAGGAAGGATGTTCCCGATGGGGACAGGGTAGATGCAGGAAGGATGTTCCCGATGGGGACAGGGTAGATGCAGGAAGGATGTTCCCGATGGGGACAGGGTAGATGCAGGAAGGATGTTCCCAATGGGGACAGGGTAGATGCAGGAAGGATGTTCCCAATGGGGACAGGGTAGATGCAGGAAGGATGTTCCCAATGGGGACAGGGTAGATGCAGGAAGGATGTTCCCCGATGGGGACAGGGTAGATGCAGGAAGGATGTTCCCGATGGGGACAGGGTAGATGCAGGAAGGATGTTCCCGATGGGGACAGGGTAGACGCAGGAAGGATGTTCCCAATGGGGACAGGGTAGATGCAGGAAGGATGTTCCCGATGGGGACAGGGTAGATGCAGGAAGGATGTTCCCGATGGGGACAGGGTAGATGCAGGAAGGATGTTCCCGATGGGGACAGGGTAGACGCAGGAAGGATGTTCCCAATGGGGACAGGGTAGATGCAGGAAGGATGTTCCCGATGGTGGGGGGGTGTCCAGAACCAGGGGTCACAGTCTGAGGATACGGGGCAGACCATTGAGGACGGAGATGAGGAGACATTTCACCCAGAGAGTGGTCGGCCTGTGGGCCACAGGAAGTAGTTGAGGTTAAAACATTGCATGTTTTCAAGAAGCAGTTAGATATCGCACTGAGGGTGAAGGGATCAGAGGATATGGGGGAGGAAAGCGGGATTGGGCTATTGCGTTGGATAATTAGCCGTGATCATAATGAATGGGAGAGCAGGCTCGAAGGGCAGAATGGCCTCCTCCTGCTCCTGTTGTCTATTCCCTTTGAAGCTGAGCTACGACCTCATGTTCAGACGTGTTTTGTGGTTTTATTTTGGCAGACAGCGAGGAAAGAATGAGTCTTTGTGGATGTGTCTGAAGGCTGTGTCCACATTAAGGACTGACAGGCAGTCACTCACAGACCAGTTCCCCCAGAGCGGTGTGATGGGCTGGACAGGCTAAATGCTCTCCACCTATCCTGCCGTCAATGTGAAGCCCCGATTTCCCTCAGTCCACTTGGTGTGTCCATCCTGCCGAGGGCGAGGGCAAACCGAGCTCCCCCCAACAGGGCACAGGTCAGTATGGCAGACACACACCCACACACGCTCGCAGACACACACCCACACACGCTCGCAGACACACACAGACACACACCCACACGCTCGCAGACACACACAGACACACACGCACGCGCTCGCAGACACACACGCACGCCCTCTCAGACACACGCCCTCTCAGACACACGCCCTCTCAGACACACGCCCTCTCAGACACACGCCCTCTCAGACACACGCCCTCTCAGACACACGCCCTCTCAGACACACGCCCTCTCAGACACACGCCCTCTCAGACACACGCCCTCTCAGACACACACCCTCTCAGACACACACCCTCTCAGACACACACCCTCTCAGACACACACCCTCTCAGACACACACCCTCTCAGACACACACCCTCTCAGACACACACCCTCTCAGACACACACCCTCTCAGACACACACCCTCTCAGACACACACCCTCTCAGACACACACCCTCTCAGACACACACCCTCTCAGACACACACCCTCTCAGACACACACCCTCTCAGACACACACCCTCTCAGACACACACCCTCTCAGACACACACCCTCTCAGACACACACCCTCTCAGACACACACCCTCTCAGACACACACCCTCTCAGACACACACCCTCTCAGACACACACCCTCTCAGACACACACCCTCTCAGACACACACCCTCTCAGACACACACCCTCTCAGACACACACCCTCTCAGACACACACCCTCTCAGACACACACCCTCTCAGACACACACCCCCTCAGACACACACCCTCTCACACACACACCCTCTCAGACACACACCCTCTCAGACACACACCCTCTCAGACACACACCCTCTCAGACACACACCCTCTCAGACACACACCCTCTCAGACACACACCCTCTCAGACACACACCCTCTCAGACACACACCCTCTCAGACACACACCCTCTCAGACACACACCCTCTCAGACACACACCCTCTCAGACACACACCCTCTCAGACACACACCCTCTCAGACACACACCCTCTCAGACACACACCCTCTCAGACACACACCCTCTCAGACACACACCCTCTCAGACACACACCCTCTCAGACACACACCCTCTCAGACACACACCCTCTCAGACACACACCCTCTCAGACACACACCCTCTCAGACACACACCCTCTCAGACACACACCCTCTCAGACACACACCCTCTCAGACACACACCCTCTCAGACACACACCCTCTCAGACACACACACTCTCAGACACACACACTCTCAGACACACACACACTAATTAAGATATTGTCTTACCTCTCCAGTGATCTGATTACAGCAGGAATGCATGAGAAAGGAAACAGAAAGAAACAGTAACACTTACTGACCGTCTGACAGTGCTGCACCCCCTCAGTAGATGATTTGGAGTTGGTGACCAAGGGCAATGTGTCCAAGTTTGCAGACGACACTAAGATGAGTGGGAAAGCAAAAAGTGCAGAGGATACTGGAAGTCTGCAGAGGGATTTGGATAGGTTAAGTGAATGGGCTAGGGTCTGGCAGATGGAATACAATGTTGACAAATGTGAGGTTATCCATTTTGGTAGGAATAACAGCAAACGGGATTATTATTTAAACGATAAAATATTAAAGCATGCCGCTGTTCAGAGAGACTTGGGTGTGCTAGTGCATGAGTCACAGAAAGTTGGTTTACAAGTGCAACAGGCGATTAAGAAGGCAAATGGAATTTTGTCCTTCATTGCTAGAGGGATGGAGTTTAAGACTAGGGAGGTTATGCTGCAATTGTATAAGGTGTTAGTGAGGCCACACCTGGAGTATTGTGTTCAGTTTTGGTCTCCTTACTTGAGAAAGGACGTACTGGCGCTGGAGGGTGTGCAGAGGAGATTCACTAGGTTAATCCCAGAGCTGAAGGGGTTGGATTATGAGGAGAGGTTGAGTAGACTGGGACTGTACTCGTTGGAATTTAGAAGGATGAGGGGGGATCTTATAGAAACATATAAAATTATGAAGGGAATAGATAGGATAGATGCGGGCAGGTTGTTTCCACTGGCGGGTGACAGCAGAACTAGGGGGCATAGCCTCAAAATAAGGGGAAGTAGATTTAGGACTGAGTTTAGGATGAACTTCTTCACCCAAAGGGTTGTGAATCTATGGAATTCCTTGCCCAGTGAAGCAGTTGACGCTCCTTCATTAAATGTTTTTAAGGTAAAGATAGATAGTTGTTTGAAGAATAAAGGGATTAAGGGTTATGGTGTTCGGGCCGGAAAGTGGAGCTGAGTCCACAAAAGATCAGCCATGATCTCATTGAATGGCGGAGCAGGCTCGAGGGGCCAGATGGCCTACTCCTGCTCCTAGTTCTTATGTAGTACTGACCCTCTGACAGTGCAGCACTCCCTCAGTACTGACCCTCTGACAGTGCAGCACTCCCTCAGTACTGACCCTGACAGTGCGGCACTCCCTCAGTACTGACCCTCTGACAGTGCGGCACTCCCTCAGTACTGACCCTCTGACAGTGCAGCACTCCCTCAGTACTGACACTCTGACAGTGCGGCACTCCCTCAGTACTGACCCTCTGACAGTGCAGCACTCCCTCAGTACTGACCCTCTGACAGTGCAGCACTCCCTCAGTACTGACCCTGACAGTGCGGCACTCCCTCAGTACTGACCCTCTGACAGTGCGGCACTCCCTCAGTACTGACCCTCTGACAGTGCGGCACTCCCTCAGTACTGACCCTCTGACAGTGCGGCACTCCCTCAGTACTGACCCTGACAGTGCGGCACTCCCTCAGTACTGACCCTCTGACACTGCGGCACTCCCTCAGTACTGACCCTCTGACAGTGCGGCACTCCCTCAGTACTGACCCTCTGACAGTGCGGCACTCCCTCAGTACTGACCCTCTGACAGTGCGGCACTCCCTCAGTACTGACCCTCTGACAGCGCAGCACTCCCTCAGTATTTTTTTTTTTTTTTCTTTTTTTTAAAATTTAGATTAGCCAATAATTTTTTCCAATTAAGGGGCAATTTAGCGTGGCCAATCCACCTACTCTGCACATTTTTGGGTTGTGGGGGCGAAACCCACGCAGACACGGGGAGAACGTGCAAACTCCACACGGACAGTGACCCAGAGCCGGGATCGAACCTGGGACCTCAGCGCCGTGAGGCGGTTGTGCTAACCACTAGGCCACCGTGCTGCCCCTCACTCCCTCAGTATTGACCCTCTGACAGTGCGGCGCTCCCTCAGTACTGACCCTCTGACAGTGCGGCACTCCCTCAGTACTGACCCTCTGACAGTGCGGCACTCCCTCAGTACTGACCCTCTGACAGTGCAGCGCTCCCTCAGTACTGACCCTCTGACAGTGCGGCACTCCCTCAGTACTGACCCTCTGACAGTGCGGCACTCCCTCAGTACTGACCCTCTGACAGTGCGGCACTCCCTCAGTATTGACCCTCTGACAGTGCAGCACTCCCTCAGTACTGACCCTCTGACAGTGCGGCACTCCCTCAGTACTGACCCTCTGACAGTGCGGCACTCCCTCAGTACTGACCCTCTGACAGTGCGGCATTCCCTCAGTACTGACCCTCTGACAGTGCAGCACTCCCTCAGTACTGACCCTCTGACAGTGCGGCACTCCCTCAGTACTGACCCTCTGACAGTGCGGCACTCCCTCAGTACTGACCCTCTGACAGTGCGGCACTCCCTCAGTACTGACCCTCTGACAGTGCAGCACTCCCTCAGTACTGACCCTGACAGTGCGGCACTCCCTCAGTACTGACCCTCTGACAGTGCGGCACTCCCTCAGTACTGACCCTCTGACAGTACGGCACTCCCTCAGTACTGACCCTCTGACAGTGCGGCACTCCCTCAGTACTGACCCTCTGACAGCGCAGCACTCCCTCAGTATTTTTTTTCTTTTTTTCTTTTTTTTAAAATTTAGATTAGCCAATAATTTTTTCCAATTAAGGGGCAATTTAGCGTGGCCAATCCACCTACTCTGCACATTTTTGGGTTGTGGGGGCGAAACCCACGCAGACACGGGGAGAACGTGCAAACTCCACACGGACAGTGACCCAGAGCCGGGATCGAACCTGGGACCTCAGCGCCGTGAGGCGGTTGTGCTAACCACTAGGCCACCGTGCTGCCCCTCACTCCCTCAGTACTGACCCTCTGACAGTGAGGCACTCACTCAGTACTGACCCTCTGACAGTGCGGCACTCCCTCAGTACTGACCCTCTGACAGTGCGGCACTCCCTCAGTACTGACCCTCTGACAGTGCAGCACTCCCTCAGTACTGACCCTCTGACAGTGCGGCACTCCCTCAGTACTGACCGTCTGACAGTGCGGCACTCCCTCAGTACTGACCCTCTGACAGTGCGGCACTCCCTCAGTACTGACCCTCTGACAGTGCGGCACTCCCTCAGTACTGACCCTCTGACAATGCGGCGCTCCCTCAGTACTGACCCTCTGACAGTGCGGCGCTCCCTCAGTACTGACCCTCTGACAGTGCCGCACTCCCTCAGTACTGACCCTCTGACAGTGCGGCACTCCCTCAGTACTGACCCTCTGACAGTGCGGCACTCCCTCAGTACTGACCCTCTGACAGTGCAGCGCTCCCTCAGTACTGACCCTCTGACAGTGCGGCACTCCCTCAGTACTGACCCTCTGACAGTGCAGCACTCCCTCAGTACTGACCCTCTGACAGTGCGGTACTCCCTCAGTACTGACCCTCTGACAGTGCAACACTCCCTCAGTACTGACCCTCTGACAGTGCGGCGCTGCCTCAGTACTGACCCTCTGACAGTGCGGCACTCCCTCAGTACTGACCCTCTGACAGTGCAGCACTCCCTCAGTACTGACCCTCTGACAGTGCGGTACTCCCTCAGTACTGACCCTCTGACAGTGCAGCACTCCCTCAGTACTGACCCTCTGACAGTGCGGCGCTCCCTCAGTACTGACCCTCTGACAGTGCGGCACTCCCTCAGTACTGACCCTCTGACAGTGCGGCACTCCCTCAGTACTGACCCTCTGACAGTGCAGCACTCCCTCAGTACTGACCCTCTGACAGTGCAGCACTCCCTCAGTACTGACCCTCTGACAGTGCGGCACTCCCTCAGTACTGACCCTCTGACAGTGCAGCGCTCCCTCAGTACTGACCCTCTGACAGTGCGGCACTCCCTCAGTACTGGAAGGATAAAGTGCTGACGATTTCAAACCCGCCCCTCGAGCTGACTGTGTTAGTTATTGTTCCTCGTCTTGAAGACGGGAAGTAAAAATATTTGGTGATGTTTCCAGCCGAGCAATCTCACCTGTATTCGCCAAAGGTTTCATCCTTCATTGGCCTGGCTTCCGAATCCACGTGGGAATCTTCCTTATCCTTCACTGTGCACAACAAATTGGAAAATAAACAGAAGGAGGAGGGGAGGG
>NC_052166.1:822624-845701 GCF_902713615.1 Scyliorhinus canicula
CTCATGTCCCCTCCTTGCTCGTCTTAGCTCTCTCTTTAGATCCTTCCTCGCTTCCCTGTAACTATCAAGCGCCCCAACTGAAACTTCACGCCTCATCTTCACATAGGCCTCCTTTTTCCTCTTAACAAGAGATTCCACTTCTTTGGTAAACCACGGTTCCCTCGCTCTACCCTTTCCTCCCTGCCTGACTGGTATGTACTTATCAATAACATGCAATAGCTGTTCCTTGAACAAGCTCCACATATCCAGTGTGCCCAACCCTTGCAGCCTACTTCTCCATCCTACACATCCTAAGTAATGTCTAATGGCATCATAATTGCCCTTCCCCCAGCTATAACTCTTGCCCTGCGGGGTATACTTATCCCTTTCCATCACTAATGTAAAGGTCACCGAATTGTGGTCACTGTCTCCAAAGTGTTCACTTACCTCCAGATCTAACACCTGGCCTGGTTCATTGCCCAAAACCAAATCCAAAGTGGCCTCACCTCTTGTTGGCCTGTCAACATATTGTGTCAGAAAACCCTCCTGCACACATTGTACAAAGAACGACCCATCCAATGTACTCGAACTATATCTTTTCCAGTCAATATTAGGAAAGTTAAAGTCTCCCATAACAACTACCCTGTTACTTTCGCTCTTTTCCAGAATCATCTTCGCCATCCTTTCCTCTACATCTCTAGAACTATTAGGTGGCCTATAGAAAACTCCCAGCAGGGTGACCTCTCCTTTCCTGTTTCTAACCTCAGCCCATACTACCTCGGAAGAAGAGTCCCCATCTTGCACCCTTTCTGCCACCGTAATACTGTCCTTGACTAGCAGCGCCACACCTCCCCCTCTTTTGCCCCCTTCTCTGACTTTACTAAAGCACCTAAACCCCGGAACCTGCAACAACCATTCCTGTCCCTGCTCTATCCATGTCTCTGAAATGGCCACAACATCGAAGTCCCAGGTACCAACCCATGCTGCCAGTTCCCCTACCTTATTTCGTATACTCCTGGCATTGAAGTAGACACACTTCAAACCACCTACCTGAACACTGCCGCCTTCCTGCGAAGTCAAATCTGTGCTCCTGACCTCTCTACTCTCAATCTCTCGCACCCCAAAACTACAAGCCAGGTTCCCATGCCCCTGCTGAATTAGTTTAAACCCTGCCAAAGAGCACTAACAAATCTCCCCCCCAGGATATTGGTGCCCCTTAGGTTCAGATGTAGACCATCCTGTCTATAGAGGTCCCACCTTCCCCAGAAAGAGCCCCAGTTATCCAGAAATCTGAATCCCTCCCGCCTGCACCATCCCTGTAGCCACGTGTTTAATTGCTCTCTCTCCCTATTCCTCGTCTCACTGTCACGTGGCACGGGGAACAACCCAGAGATAACAACTCTGTTTGTTCTCGCTCTGAGCTTCCATCCTAGCTCCCTAAAGGCCTGCCTGACATCCTTGTCCCTTTTCCTACCTATGTCGTTAGTGCCAATGTGGACTACGACTTGGGGCTGCTCCCCCTCCCCCTTAAGGACCCGAAAAACACGATCCGAGACATCACTTACCCTTGCACCTGGGAGGCAACATACCAAACGTGAGTCTCTCTCGCTCCCACAAAATCTCCTATCTGTGCCCCTGACTATTAGGGTTAGATAGGGTGGACAGCGAGAGCCTTCTCCCGCGGATGGAGGTGGCTAGCACGAGGGGACATAGCCTTAAATTGAGGGGTAATAGATATAGGACAGAGGTCAGAGGTGGGTTTTTTACGCAAAGAGTGGTGAGGCCGTGGAATGCCCTACCTGCAACAGTAGTGAACATGCCAACATTGAGGGCATTTAAAAATTTATTGGATAAGCATATGGATGATAAGGGCATAGTGTAGGTTAGATGGCCTTTAGATTTTTTCCATGTCGGTGCAACATCGAGGGCCGAAGGGCCTGTACTGCGCTGTATCGTTCTATGTTCTATGTTCTATTGAGTCCCCAATTACTAATGCTCTGCTCCTCTCCCCCCTTCCCTTCTGAGCAACAGGGACAGACTCCGTGCTAGAGTCCCGCACCCCATGGCTTACCCCTGGTAAGTCGTCCCCCCCACAAGTATCCAAAACGGTATACTTGTTACTCAGGGGAACGACCGCAGGGGGTCCCTGCACTGTCTGCTTCTTCCCAGTCCCTCTTACAGTTACCCATCTATCTCCAGTCTTTGGTGTAACTACTTCCCTGAAGCTCCTATCTATGACCACCTCTGCCTCCCGAATGATCCGAAGTTCATCCAGCTCCAGCTCCAGTACCATAACTCGGTCTTGTAGGAGCTGGAGCTGGCTGCACTTCCTGCAGGTAAAATCAGCAGGGACACTAACGGCATCCCTCACCTCAAACATCCTGCAGGAGGAACATTGCACTACCTTCCCTGCCATCCCACTTAATTTCAACCAAGTTCTGGTAAACAAATATAAAACAAATAAAAAAAAAATAATATAATATAGCACTTACCTGCTCACCCCAATGGGTCTTATTATTAGGTTAGAGGAGGAGGGCGGGTGGGAGACACTATACGTGTAGTGTCTCGGGTATCCTCTCCACCATAATTTATTGGCTAGGAGAAAATCCTTCCCAGAAGTCCGCGGGTCGTACTTCCGGTTCCCGCCTTATATTATCTTTGCTCCCACTGGCACCCCGCCGCTCTCAATGTGTCCCCTCCCGCTCTTTTCAATGTCCCGGCTGTCTTACCTCTCGCGCTCTTTTCAATGTCCCGGCTGTCTCTCCTCCCGCTGTTTTCAATGTCCCGGCTGTCTTACCTCCCGCGCTGTTTTCAATGTCCTGGCTGTCTCTCCTCCCGCTGTTTTCAATGTCCCGGCTGTCTTACCTCCCGCGCTGTTTTCAATGTCCTGGCTGTCTCTCCTCCCGCGCTCTTTTCAATGTCCCGGCTGTCTCTCCTCCCGCTGTTTTCAATGTCCCGGCTGTCTTACCTCCCGCGCTGTTTTCAATGTCCTGGCTGTCTCTCCTCCCGCGCTGTTTTCAATGTCCCGGCTGTCTTACCTCCCGCGCTGTTTTCAATGTCCCGGCTGTCTCTCCTCCCGCTGTTTTCAATGTCCCGGCTGTCTTACCTCCCGCGCTGTTTTCAATGTCCTGGCTGTCTCTCCTCCCGCGCTGTTTTCAATGTCCCGGCTGTCTTACCTCTCGCGCTGTTTTCAATGTCCCGGCTGTCTCTCCTCCCGCGCTGTTTTCAATGTCCTGGCTGTCTTACCTCTCGCGCTGTTTTCAATGTCCCAGCTGTCTTACCTCTCGCGCTCTTTTCAATGTCCCGGCTGTCTTACCTCTCGCGCTGTTTTCAATGTCCCGGCTGTCTCTCCTCCCGCACTGTTTTCAATGTCCCGGCTGTCTTACCTCTCGCGCTGTTTTCAATGTCCCGGATGTCTTACCTCTCGCGCTGTTTTCAATGTCCCGGCTGTCTTACCTCTCGCGCTGTTTTCAATGTCCCGGCTGTCTCTCCTCTCGCGCTCTTTTCAATGTCCCAGCTGTCTTACCTCTCGCGCTGTTTTCAATGTCCCGGCTGTCTTAGCTCTCGCGCTGTTTTCAATGTCCCGGCTGTCTCTCCTCCCGCGCTGTTTTCAATGTCCCGGCTGTCTTACCTCTCGCGCTCTTTTCAATGTCCCAGCTGTCTCTCCTCTCGCGCTGTTTTCAATGTCCCGGCTGTCTTACCTCTCGCGCTGTTTTCAATGTCCTAGCTGTCTCTCCCCTCGCGCTCTTTTCAATGTCCCGGCTGTCTTACCTCTCGCGCTCTTTTCAATGTCCCGGCTGTCTTACCTCTCGCGCTCTTTTCAATGTCCTGGCTGTCTTACCTCTCGCGCTGTTTTGAATGTCCCGGCTGTCTCTCCTCTCGCGCTCTTTTCAATGTCCTGGCTGTCTTACCTCTCGCGCTGTTTTGAATGTCCCGGCTGTCTCTCCTCCCGCGCTGTTTTGAATGTCCCGGCTGTCTTACCTCTCGCGCTCTTTTCAATGTCCCGGCTGTCTTACCTCTCGCGCTCTTTTCAATGTCCTGGCTGTCTTACCTCTCGCGCTGTTTTGAATGTCCCGGCTGTCTCTCCTCTCGCGCTGTTTTCAATGTCCTGGCTGTCTCTCCCCTCGCGCTCTTTTCAATGTCCCGGCTGTCTTACCTCTCGCGCTCTTTTCAATGTCCCGGCTGTCTTACCTCTCGCGCTCTTTTCAATGTCCTGGCTGTCTTACCTCTCGCGCTGTTTTCAATGTCCCGGCTGTCTTACCTCTCGCGCTCTTTTCAATGTCCCGGCTGTCTTACCTCTCGCGCTCTTTTCAATGTCCCGGCTGTCTCTCCTCCCGCGCTGTTTTCAATGTCCCGGCTGTCTTACCTCTCGCGCTCTTTTCAATGTCCCGGCTGTCTCTCCTCTCGCGCTGTTTTCAATGTCCTGGCAGTCTCTCCTCCCGCGCTGTTTTCAATGTCCCGGCTGTCTTACCTCTCGCGCTGTTTTGAATGTCCCGGCTGTCTCTCCTCTCGCGCTGTTTTCAATGTCCCGGCTGTCTCTCCTCTCGCGCTGTTTTCAATGTCCCGGCTGTCTCTCCTCTCGCGCTGTTTTCAATGTCCCGGCTGTCTCTCCTCTCGCGCTGTTTTGAATGTCCCGGCTGTCTTACCCCTCGCGCTCTTTTCAATGTCCTGGCTGTCTTACCTCTCGCGCTCTTTTCAATGTCCCGGCTGTCTTACCTCTCGCGCTGTTTTCAATGTCCCGGCTGTCTTACCTCCCGCACTGTTTTCAATGTCCCGGCTGTCTTACCTCTCGCGCTGTTTTCAATGTCCCGGATGTCTTACCTCTCGCGCTGTTTTCAATGTCCCGGCTGTCTTACCTCTCGCGCTCTTTTCAATGTCCCGGCTGTCTCTCCTCTCGCGCTGTTTTCAATGTCCCGGCTGTCTCTCCTCTCGCGCTCTTTTCAATGTCCCGGCTGTCTTACCTCTCGCGCTGTTTTCAATGTCCCGGATGTCTTACCTCTCGCGCTCTTTTCAATGTCCCGGCTGTCTTACCCCTCGCGCTGTTTTCAATGTCCCGGATGTCTTACCCCTCGCGCTGTTTTCAATGTCCCGGCTGTCTTACCTCTCGCGCTGTTTTCAATGTCCCGGATGTCTTACCTCTCGCGCTGTTTTCAATGTCCCGGCTGTCTTACCTCTCGCGCTCTTTTCAATGTCCTGGCTGTCTCTCCTCCCGCACTGTTTTCAATGTCCCGGCTGTCTTACCTCTCGCGCTCTTTTCAATGTCCTGGCTGTCTCTCCTCCCGCGCTGTTTTCAATGTCCCGGCTGTCTCTCCTCTCGCGCTGTTTTCAATGTCCTGGCTGTCTCTCCTCTCGCGCTGTTTCAATGTCCCGGCTGTCTCTCCTCTCGCGCTCTTTTCAATGTCCCGGCTGTCTTACCTCTCGCGCTGTTTTCAATGTCCCGGCTGTCTTACCTCTCGCGCTCTTTTCAATGTCCTGGCTGTCTCTCCTCCCGCGCTGTTTTCAATGTCCTGGCTGTCTCTCCTCTCGCGCTGTTTTCAATGTCCTGGCTGTCTCTCCTCCCGCGCTGTTTTCAAAGTAGAGGGAGCTTTACTCTGTATCTAACCCCGTGCTGTACCTGTCCAGGGAGTGTTTGATGGGGACAGTGTAGAGGGAACTTTACTCTGTATCTAACCCGTGCTGTACCTGTCCAGGGAGTGTTTGATGGGGACAGTGTAGAGGGAGCTTTACTCTGTATCTAACACCGTGCTGTCCCTGTCCTGGGAGTGTTTGATGGGGACAGTGTAGAGGGAGCTTTACTCTATATCTAACCCCGTGCTGTACCTGTCCTGTGAGTGTTTGATGGGGACAGTGTAGAGGGAGCTTTACTCTGTATCTAACCCCGTGCTGTACCTGTCCTGGGAGTGTTTGATGGGGAGAGTGTAGAGGGAGCTTTACTCTGTATCTAACCCCGTGCTGTACCTGTCCTGGGAGTGTTTGATGGGGACAGTGTAGAGGGAGCTTTACTCTGTATCTAACCCCATGCTGTACCTGCCCTGGGAGTGTTTGATGGGGACAGTGTAGAGGGAGCTTTACTCTGTATCTAACCCCATGCTGTACCTGTCCTGGGAGGGTTTGATGGGGACAGTGTCAGAAATCAGTGTCCATCACTCTGCAGAGGTACAGAATTCCTGCGGTGCAGAAGGAGGCAATTCGGTCCATTAAATTTGTACGGACCCAGTGAAAGAGCCCCCTACCCAGGCCCACTTTGGACTGTGGGAGGAAACCGGAGCACCCGGAGGAAAGGGCCAGCAGAGGACTGAGCAGCGGAATGGCCTCCTGTTCCTGTGTAACAGGCCGAAGAGGGGCTGAATGGCCTCCTGTTCCTGTGTAACAGGCTGGAGAGGGGCTGAATGGCCTCCTGTTCCTGTGTAACAGGCTGGAGAGGGGCTGAATGGCCTCCTGTTCCTGTGTAACAGGCTGGAGAGGGGCTGAATGGCCTGTTCCTGTGTAACAGGCTGGAGAGGGGCTGAATGGCCTCCTGTTCCTGTGTAACAGGCTGGAGAGGGGCTGAATGGCCTCCTGTTCCTGTGTAACAGGCTGGAGAGGGGCTGAATGGCCTGTTCCTGTATAACAGGCTGGAGAGGGGCTGAATGGCCTCCTGTTCCTGTGTAACAGGCTGGAGAGGGGCTGAATGGCCTCCTGTTCCTGTGTAACAGGCTGGAGAGGGGCTGAATGGCCTCCTGTTCCTGTGTAACAGGCTGGAGAGGGGCTGAATGGCCTCCTGTTCCTGTGAGTTTGGGATTGGGCGATGTTCAGTGTGTGATGTCTCCTTTTTGTCTGGACAGTTAACGGAACGGAAGGCGGCCCGCTGACCGAGCAGAACATCTCGTCTGCCTCCAGATCCTACACCGTGCACGGCCTCCACCCCCAGTCCGTCTACAAATTCTTCGTTGCTGCGCTGACGTCGGCAGGGCGGGGCAGAGCAGCCACCGACGAGATATACACCAGCCGTGAGGGAGGTCAGTCAGCAATTAGGGAGCGCGAGGCGATCGACAGAAACACTCACATTCCCGTTGGGTGGCCCCACATTGATCAACTGCGGAAAATAGCCCAACGCTTTACGGAGGAGGTTACAGAGATAGGGAGGGGTGTAGGGGCTGGAGGAGGTTACAGAGATAGGGAGGGGTGTAGGGGCTGCAGGAGGTTACAGAGATAGGGAGGGGTGTAGGGGCTGGAGGAGGTTACAGAGATAGGGAGGGGTGTAGGGGCTGGAGGAGGTTACAGTGATAGGGAGGGGTGTAGGGGCTGGAGGAGGTTACAGAGATAGGGAGGGGTGTAGGGGCTGGAGGAGGTTACAGAGATAGGGAGGGGTGTAGGGGCTGGAGGAGGTTACAGAGATAGGGAGGGGGTGTAGGGGCTGGAGGAGGTTACAGAGATAGGGAGGGGTGTAGGGGTTGGAGGAGGTTACAGAGATAGGGAGGGGTGTAGGGGCTGCAGGAGGTTACAGAGATAGGGAGGGGTGTAGGGGCTGGAGGAGGTTACAGAGATAGGGAGGGGTGTAGGGGCTGGAGGAGGTTACAGAGATAGGGAGGGGTGTAGGGGCTGGAGGAGGTTACAGAGATAGGGAGGGGTGTAGGGGCTGGAGGAGGTTACAGAGATAGGGAGGGGTGTAGGGGCTGGAGGAGGTTACAGAGATAGGGAGGGGTGTAGGGGCTGGAGGAGGTTACAGAGATAGGGAGGAGTGTAGGGGCTGGAGGAGGTTACAGAGATAGGGAGGGGGTGTAGGAAGCTGGAGGAGGTTACAGAGATAGGGAGGGGTGTAGGAGCTGGAGGAGGTTACAGAGATAGGGAGGGGGTGTAGGAAGCTGGAGGAGGTTACAGAGATAGGGAGGGGTGTAGGGGCTGGAGGGGGTTACAGAGATAGGGAGGGGTGTCGGGGTTGGAGGAGGTTACAGAGATAGGGAGGGGTGTCGGGGTTGGAGGAGGTTACAGAGATAGGGAGGGGTGTAGGGGCTGGAGGAGGTTACAGAGATAGGGAGGGCTGGAGGAGGTTACAGAGATAGGGAGGGGGTGTAGGGGCTGGAGGAGGTTACAGAGATAGGGAGGGGTGTAGGGACTGGAGGAGGTTACAGAGATAGGGAGGGGTGTAGGGGCTGGAGGAGGTTACAGAGATAGGGAGGGGTGTAGGGGCTGGAGGAGGTTACAGAGATAGGGAGGGTTGTAGGGGCTGGAGGAGGTTACAGAGATAGGGAGGGGTGTAGGGGCTGGAGGAGGTTACAGAGATAGGGAGGGGTGTAGGGGCTGGAGGAGGTTACAGAGATAGGGAGGGGTGTAGGGGCTGGAGGAGGTTACAGAGATAGGGAGGGGTTGTAGGGGCTGGAGGAGGTTACAGAGATAGGGAGGGGTGTAGGGGATGGAGGAGGTTACAGAGATAGGGAGGGTTATAGGGGCTGGAGGAGGTGACAGAGATAGGGAGGGGTGTAGGGGCTGGAGGAGGTTACAGAGATAGGGATGGTTTTAGGGGCTGGAGGAGGTTACAGAGATAGGGAGGGGTGTAGGGGCTCGAGGAGGTTACAGAGATAGGGAGGGGTGTAGGGGCTGGAGGAGGTTACAGAGATAGGGAGGGGTGTAGGGGGCTGGAGGAGGTTACAGAGATAGGGAGGGTTATAGGGGCTGGAGGAGGTGACAGAGATAGGGAGGGGTGTAGGGGCTGCAGGAGGTTACAGAGATAGGGATGGTTTTAGGGGCTGGAGGAGGTTACAGAGATAGGGAGGGGTTGTAGGGGCTGGAGGAGGTTACAGAGATAGGGAGGGGTTGTAGGGGCTGGAGGAGGTTACAGGGATAGGGAGGGGTGTAGGGGCTGGAGGAGGTTACAGAGATAGGGAGGGGTGTAGGGGCTGGAGGAGGTTACAGAGATAGGGAGGGGTGTAGGGGCTGGAGGAGGTTACAGGGATAGGGAGGGGTGTAGGGGCTGGAGGAGGTTACAGAGATAGGGAGGGGTGTAGGGGCTGGAGGAGGTTACAGAGATAGGGAGGGGTGTAGGGGCTGGAGGAGGTTACAGAGATAGGGCGGGGTGTGAGGGCTGGAGGAGGTTACAGAGATAGGGAGGGGTGTAGGGGCTGGAGGAGGTTACAGAGATAGGGAGGGGTGTAGGGCTGGAGGGGGTTACAGACATAGGGAGGGGTGTAGGGGCTGGAGGAGGTTACAGAGATAGGGAGGGCGTGTAGGGGCTGGAGGAGGTTACAGAGATAGGGAGGGGTGTAGGGGCTGGAGGAGGTTACAGAGATAGGGAGGGGTGTAGGGGCTGGAGGAGGTTACAGAGATAGGGAGGGGTGTAGGGGCTGGAGGAGGTTACAGAGATAGGGCGGGTGTGAGGGCTGGAGGAGGTTACAGAGATAGGGAGGGGTGTAGGGGCTGGAGGAGGTTACAGAGATAGGGAGGGGTGTAGGGCTGGAGGGGGTCTACAGACATAGGGAGGGGTGTAGGGGCTGGAGGAGGTTACAGAGATAGGGAGGGGTGTCGGGGCTGGAGGAGGTTACAGAGATAGGGAGGGGTGTAGGGGCTGGAGGAGGTTACAGAGATAGGGAGGGGTGTAGGGGCTGGAGGAGGTTACAGAGATAGGGAGGGGTGGAGGGGCTGGAAGAGGTTACAGAGATAGGGAGGGTGTAGGGGCTGGAGGAGGTTACAGAGATAGGGATGGGTGTAGGGGCTGGAGGAGGTTACAGAGATAGGGAGGGGTGTAGGGGCTGGAGGAGGTTACAGAGATAGGGAGGGGGTGTAGGGGCTGGAGGAGGTTACAGAGATAGGGAGGGGGTGTAGCGGCTGGAGGAGGTTACAGAGATAGGCAGGGGTGTAGGGGCTGGAGGAGGTTACAGAGATAGGGAGGGGTGTAGGGGCTGGAGGAGGTTACAGAGATAGGGAGGGTTGTAGGGACTGGAGGAGGTTACAGAGATAGGGAGGGGTGTAGGGGCTGGAGGAGGTTACAGAGATAGGGAGGGTTGTAGGGACTGGAGGAGGTTACAGAGATAGGGAGGGGTGTAGGGGCTGGAGGAGGTTACAGAGATAGGGAGGGGTGTAGGGGCTGGAGGAGGTTACAGAGATAGGGAGGGGTGTAGGGCTGGAGGAGGTTACAGAGATAGGGAGGGGTTTGGGGCTGGAAGAGGTTAGAGAGATAGGGAGGGTTGTAGGGGTGGAGGAGGTTACAAAGATAGGGAGGGGTGTAGGGGCTGGAGGAGGTTACAGAGATAGAGAGGGCTGTAGGGGCTGGAGGAGGTTACAGAGATAGGGAGGGGTGTCGGGGCTGGAGGAGGTTACAGAGATAGGGAGGGGTGTAGGGGCTGGAGGAGGTTACAGAGATAGGGAGGGGTGTAGGGGCTGGAGGAGGTTACAGAGATAGGGAGGGGTGTAGTGGCTGGAGGAGGTTACAGAGATAGGGAGGGGTGTAGGGGCTGGAGGAGGTTACAGAGATAGGGAGGGGTGTAGGGGCTGGAGGAGGTTACAGGGATAGGGAGGGGTGAAGGGGCTGGAGGAGGTTACAGAGGTAGGGAGGGGTGTAGGGGCTGGAGGAGGTTACAGAGATAGGGAGGGGTGTAGGGGCTGGAGGAGGTTACAGAGATAGGGAGGGGTGTAGGGGCTGGAGGGGGTTACAGAGATGGGGAGGGGGTGTAGGGGCTGGAGTGAGTTACAGAGATAGGGAGGGGTGTAGGGGCTGGAGGAGGTTACAGAGATAGGGAGGGGTGTAGGGGCTGGAGGAGGTTACAGAGATAGCGAGGGGTTGTAGGGGCTGGAGGAGGTTACAGAGATAGCGAGGGGTGCAGGGACTGGAGGAGGTTACAGGGATAGGGAGGGGTGTAGGGACTGGTGGAGGTTACTGAGATAGGGAGGGGTGTAGGGGGCTGGAGGAGGTTACAGAGATAGGGAGGCGTATCGGGAGCTGGAGGAGGTTACAGAGATAGGGAGGGGTGTGGGGGCTGGAGGAGGTTACAGAGATAGGGAGGTTGTAGGGGCTGGAGGAGGTTACAGAGATAGGGAGGGGTGTAGGGGCTGGAGGAGGTTACAGAAATAGCGAGGGGTGTAGGGGCTGGAGGAGGTTACAGAGATAGGGAGGGGTGTAGGGGCTGGAGGAGGTGACAGAGATAGGGAGGGTTGTAGGGGCTGGAGGAGGTTACAGAGATAGGGAGGGGTGTAGGGGCTGGAGGAGGTGACAGAGATAGGGAGGGTTGTAGGAGCTGGAGGAGGTTACAGAGATAGGGAGGGGTGTAGGGGCTGGAGGAGTTTACAGAGATAGGGAGGGTTGTAGAGGCTGGAGGAGGTTACAGAGATAGGGAGGGGTGTAGGGGCTGGAGGAGGTTGCAGAGATTGGGAGGGGTGTAGGGGACTGGAGGAGGTTACAGGGATAGGGAGGGGTGTAGGGGCTGGAGGAGGTTACAGAGATAGGGAGGGGCTGGAGGGGGTTACAGATATAGGGAGGGTTGTGGGGGCTGTAGGAGGTTACAGAGATAGGGAGGGGTGTAGGGGCTGGAGGTGGTTTCAGAGATAGGGAGGGGGTGTAGGGGCTGGAGGAGGGTACAGATATAGGGAGGGGTGTAGGGGCTGGAGGAGGTTAGAGAGAGAGGGATGGGGTGTAGGGGCTGGAGGAGGTTACAGAGAGAGGGAGGGGGGTTGTACGGGTTGGAGGAGGTTACAGATATAGGGAGGGGTGGTAGGGGCTGGAGGAGGTTACAGAGAGAGGGAGGGGGTGTAGGGGCTGGAGGAGGTTACAGATATAGGGAGGGGTTGTAGGGGCTGGAGGAGGTTACAGAGATAGGGAGGGGTTGTCGGGGCTGGAGGAGGTTACAGAGATAGAGAGGGGTGTAGGGGCTGGAGGAGGTTACAGAGATAGGGAGGGGTGTAGGGGCTGGAGGATGTTACAGAGATAGAGAGGGGTGTAGGGGCTGGAGGAGATTACAGAGATAGGGAGGGGTGTAGGGGCTGGAGGATGTTACAGGGATAGGGAGGGGTGTCGGGGCTGGAGGAGGTTACAGAGATAGGGAGGGTGTCGGGGCTGGAGGAGGTTATAGATAGAGGGAGGGGTGTAGGGTCTGGAGGAGGTTACAGAGATAGGGAGGGGTGTGCGGGTTGGAGGAGGTTATGGGATAGGGAGGAGTGTGCGGGTTGGAGGAGGTTACAGAGATAGGGAGGGGTGTAGGGACTGGAGGGGGTTACAGAGATAGGGAGGAGTGTAGGGGCTGGAGGAGGTTACAGAGATAGGGAGGGAGTGTGCGGGTTGGAGGAGGTTACAGAGATAGGGAGGAGTGTAGGGGCTGGAGGAGGTTACAGAGATAGGGAGGAGTGTGCGGGTTGGAGGAGGTTACAGAGATAGGGAGGGGTGTAGGGGCTGGAGGATGTTACAGAGATAGGGAGGGGTGTGCGGGTTGGAGGAGGTTATGGGGATAGGGAGGAGTGTGCGGGGTTGGAGGAGGTTACAGAGATAGGGAGGGGTGTAGGGACTGGAGGGGGTTACAGAGATAGGGAGGAGTGTAGGGGCTGGAGGAGGTTACAGAGATAGGGAGGAGTGTGCGGGTTGGAGGAGGTTACAGAGATAGGGAGGAGTGTAGGGGCTGGAGGAGGTTACAGAGATAGGGAGGAGTGTGCGGGTTGGAGGAGGTTACAGAGATAGGGAGGGGTGTAGGGGCTGGAGGATGTTACAGAGATAGGGAGGAGTGTGCGGGTTGGAGGAGGTTACAGAGATAGGGAGGGGTGTAGGGGCTGGAGGGGGTTACAGAGATAGGGAGGGGTGTAGGGGCTGGAGGAGGTTACAGAGATAGGGAGGAGTGTGCGGGTTGGAGGAGGTTACAGAGATAGGGAGGGGTGTAGGGGCTGGAGGATGTTACAGGGATAGGGAGGGGTGTCGGGGCTGGAGGAGGTTACAGAGATAGGGAGGGGTGTAGGGGTTGGAGGAGGTTACAGAGATAGCGAGGGGTGTAGGGGCTGGAGGAGGTTACAGAGATAGGGAGGGGTGTAGGGGGCTGGAGGAGGTTACAGAGATAGGGAGGGGTGTAGGGGCTGGAGGAGGTTACAGAGATAGGGAGGGGTGTAGGGGGCTGGAGGAGGTTACGGGGATAGGGAGGGGGTGTAGGGGCTGGAGGAGGTTACGGGGATAGGGAGGGGGTGTAGGGGGCTGGAGGATACTGACAGCCATGTGGATGAATGAGAAGGTTTATTTCAGTGTATTTGAAGATGTTTGTGAATGAGTCAGGGGGCCAGTACCCCTCCGGCTGTTATCTGATTCACAGCAGGATTTATATTGAGAATGTTCAGCCACAGCGGATGTCGCTATAAAACATTCATTTATAAAAATTTTCCACTTGGCGACCTTCCACT
Organism: Scyliorhinus canicula; assembly: GCF_902713615.1. Lineage (NCBI taxonomy): Eukaryota > Metazoa > Chordata > Chondrichthyes > Carcharhiniformes > Scyliorhinidae > Scyliorhinus > Scyliorhinus canicula. The sequence goes on from NC_052166.1 coordinate 835,945, forward strand.
CGGAGCACATTGTCACTACCCCGAGGCTCAGTGAGGGCACGGTGGGGAGGTTTCAATTCACAATGAGAGGATTTCCACAGCCTCTCACCCACCTCGGCATGTCCCAGAGCTCTGTTCCAGCCCTCGGCAGTGACCGACAGGGGCATTGGGCAGCATGTCCCAGAGCTCTGTTCCAGCCCTCGTCAGGGACTGACAGGGGCATTGGGCAGCATGTCCCAGAGCTCTGTCCCAGCCCTCGTCAGGGACTGACAGGGGCATGGGGCAGCATGCCCCAGAGCTCTGTTCCAGCCCTCGTCAGTGACTGACAGGGGCATGGGGCGGCATGTCCCAGAGCTCTGTTCCAGCCCTCGTCAGGGACTGACAGCGGCATGGGGCAGCATGCCCCAGAGCTCTGTTCCAGCCCTCGGCAGTGACTGACAGGGGCATGGGGCGGCATGTCCCAGAGCTCTGTTCCAGCCCTCGTCAGGGACTGACAGCGGCATGGGGCAGCATGCCCCAGAGCTCTGTCCCAGCCCTCGTCAGTGACCGACAGGGGCATGGGGCAGCATGTCCCAGAGCTCTGTCCCAGCCCTCGTCAGTGACCGACAGGGGCATGGGGCAGCATGTCCCAGAGCTCTGTTCCAGCCCTCGTCAGGGACCGACAGGGGCATGGGGTCTGCAGAGGAAGAGCCCACAGAAGAACTCAACTATAATTCCTGGATTGGGATTTAATGATTTGGGATGAGGGATGGATGTTGAACCCAGGAGAACAAGGAGAGATCTACCTGTGATTTTCACTCCAATGGCGGCACTCCCTCAGTACTGACCCTCTGACAGTGCGGCACTCCCTCAGTACTGACCCTCTGACAGTGCGGCGCTCCCTCAGTACTGACCCTCTGACAGTGCGACACTCCCTCAGTACTGACCCTCTGACAGTGCGGCACTCCCTCAGTACTGACCCTCTGACAGTGCGGCACTCCCTCAGTACTGACCCTCTGACAGTCCGGAACTCCCTCAGTACTGACCCTCTGACAGTGCGGAACTCCCTCAGTACTGACCCTCTGACAGTGTGGCACTCCCTCTGTACTGACCCTCTGACAGTCCCTCAGTACTGATCCTCTGACAGTGCAGCACTCCCTCAGTACTGACCCTCTGACAGTGCGGCACTCCCTCAGTACTAACCCTCTGACAGTGCGGCGCTAACTCAGTACTGACCCTCTGACAGTGCGGCACTCCCTCAGTACTGACCCTCTGACAGTGCGGCACTCCCTCAGTACTGACCCTCTGACAGTGCAGCACTCCCTCAGTACTGACCCTCTGACAGTGCGGCACTCCCTCAGTACTGACGCCCTGACAGTGCGGCACTCCTTAGTACTGACCCTCTGACAGTGCGGCACTCCCTCAGTACTGACCCTCTGACAGTGCAGCACTCCCTCAGTACTGACCCTCTGACAGTGCAGCACTCCCTCAGTACTGACCCTCTGACAGTGCAGCACTCCCTCAGTACTGACCCTCTGACAGTGCCGCACTCCCTCAGTACTGACCCTCTGACAGTGCGGCACTCCCTCAGTACTGACCCCCTGACAGTGCAGCACTCCCTCAGTACTGACCCTCTGACAGTGCGGCACTCCCTCAGTACTGACCCTCTGACAGTGCGGCACTCCCTCAGTACTGACCCTCTGACAGTGCGGCACTCCCTCAGTACTGACCCTCTGACAGTGCGGCACTCCCTCAGTACTGACCCTCTGACAGTGCGGCACTCCCTCAGTACTGACCCTCTGACAGTGCGGCACTCCCTCAGTACTGACCCTCTGACAGTGCGGCACTCCCTCAGTACTGACCCTCTGACAGTGCGGCACTCCCTCAGTACTGACCCTCTGACAGTGCGGCACTCCCTCAGTACTGACCCTCTGACAGTGTGGCACTCCCTCAGTACTGACCCTCTGACAGTGCGGCACTCCCTCAGTACTGACCCTCTGACAGTGCGGCACTCCCTCAGTACTGACCCTCTGACAGTGTGGCACTCCCTCAGTACTGACCCTCTGACAGTGCCGCACTCCCTCAGTACTGACCCTCTGACAGTGCAGCACCCCCTCAGTACTGACCCTCTGACAGTGCGGCACTCCCTCAGTACTGACCCTCTGACAGTGCGGCACTCCCTCAGTACTGACCCTCTGACAGTGCGGCGCTCCCTCAGTACTGACCCTCTGACAGTGCGGCACTCCCTCAGTACTGACCCTCTGACAGTGCAGCACTCCCTCAGTACTGACCCTCTGACAGTGCGGCACTCCCTCAGTACTGACCCTCTGACAGTGCGGCACTCCCTCAGTACTGACCCTCTGACAGTGCGGCACTGCCTCAGTACTGACCCTCTGACAGTGCGGCACTGCCTCAGTACTGACCCTCTGACAGTGCGGCACTCCCTCAGTACTGACCCTCTGACAGTGCGGCACTCCCTCAGTACTGACCCTCTGACAGTGCGGCACTCCCTCAGTACTGACCCTCTGACAGTGCAGCACTCCCTCAGTACTGACCCTCTGACAGTGCGGCACTCCCTCAGTACTGACCCTCTGACAGTGCGGCACTCCCTCAGTACTGACCCTCTGACAGTGCGGCACTCCCTCAGTACTGACCCTCTGACAGTGCGGCACTCCCTCAGTACTGACCCTCTGACAGTGCGGCACTCCCTCAGTACTGACCCTCTGCCATGGGAAGCTCACAAATTCGCATTCCTTGATTGTGAATCCGGGTGAGGGAGTCCTCAGCTTCCGACAGTCATATGCTGTGTTTTCAGAATTCCTCCCCCCAAATCCTGCCCCATGGAGGCAAAGATTAATCATTAACAGTCTGCTCTCTGTTTGTTTAGAGCCCCCGGTCTTGAAGAACATCAGTTACTCAGTGGGTGACACACACACCAACATCAGCTGGATCGGACTAGAGGGTCACAGAGTCACGGAACTACGCGTCCAGTACCTGGAGAAAGACGGTGAGTTTATCGACACCACGCTCCCGGGCCGCTCGGCACCATGTCAGGGTCGACGCATGGTGTGTTCCTCCTATCGGGCTCCCGTCACAGGGCCTTCCCGTCACAGGGCCTTCCCGTCACAGGGCCCTCCCCCCACAGGGCGCACCCGTCACAGGGCCCTCCCGTCACAGGGCGCTCCCGTCACAGGGCCCTCCCGTCACAGGGCCCTCCCGTCACAGGGCGCTCCCGTCACAGGGCCCTCCCGTCACAGGGCCCTCCCTCCCGTCACAGGGCCCTCCCGTCACAGGGAGCTCCCGTCACAGGGCCCTCCCCCCACAGGGCGCTCCCGTCACAGGGCGCTCCCGTCACAGGGCGCTCCCCCCACAGGGCCCTCCCGTCACAGGGCCCTCCCGTCACAGGGCCCTCCCGTCACAGGGCCCTCCCGTCACAGGGCCCTCCCGTCACAGGGCCCTCCCCCCACAGGGCGCTCCCGTCACAGGGCCCTCCCGTCACAGGGCCCTCCCCCCACAGGGCCCTCCCGTCACAGGGCCCTCCCGTCACAGGGCCCTCCCCCCACAGGGCCCTCCCGTCACAGGGCCCTCCCGTCACAGGGCCCTCCCCCCACAGGGCGCTCCCGTCACAGGGCCCTCCCGTCACAGGGCCCTCCCGTCACAGGGCCCTCCCGTCACAGGGCCCTCCCGTCACAGGGCCCTCCCGTCACAGGGCCCTCCCCCCACAGGGCCCTCCCGTCACAGGGCCCTCCCGTCACAGGGCTCTCCCGTCACAGGGCCCTCCCCCCACAGGGCGCTCCCGTCACAGGGCCCTCCCGTCACAGGGCGCTCCCGTCACAGGGCCCTTCCCCCACAGGGCCCTCCCCCCACAGGGCCCTCCTGTCACAGGGCCCTCCCGTCACAGGGCGCACCCGTCACAGGGCGCTCCCGTCACAGGGCGCTCCCGTCACAGGGCCCTTCCCCCACAGGGCCCTCCCCCCACAGGGCCCTCCCCCCACAGGGCGCTCCCGTCACAGGGCGCTCCCGTCACAGGGCGCTCCCGTCACAGGGCCCTCCCGTCACAGGGCCCTCCCGTCACAGGGCCCTCCCGTCATAGGGCCCTCCCCCCACAGGGCCCTCCCGTCACAGGGCCCTCCCGTCACAGGGCCCTCCCGTCACAGGGCCCTCCCGTCACAGGGCGCAGTGGGAGTGCAGCACTGTCAGAGGGTCAGTACTGAGGGAGCGCCGCACTGTCAGAGGGTCAGTACTGAGGGAATGCTGCACTGTCAGAGGGTCAGTACTGAGGGAGTGTCGCACTGTCAGAGGGTCAGTACTGAGGGAGCGCCGCACTGTCAGAGGGTCAGTACTGAGGGAGTGCTGCCCTGTCAGAGGGTCAGTACTGAGGGAGTGCTGCACTGTCAGAGGGTCAGTACTGAGGGAGCGCCGCACTGTCAGAGGGTCAGTACTGAGGGAGTGCTGCACTGTCAGAGGGTCAGTACTGAGGGAGTGTCGCACTGTCAGAGGGTCAGTACTGAGGGAGCGCCGCACTGTCAGAGGGTCAGTACTGAGGGAGTGCCGCACTGTCAGAGGGTCAGTACTGAGGGAGTGCCGCACTGTCAGAGGGTCAGTACTGAGGGAGTGCTGCACTGTCAGAGGGTCAGTACTGAGGGAGTGCCGCACTGTCAGAGGGTCAGTACTGAGGGAGTGCTGCACTGTCAGAGGGTCAGTACTGAGGGAGTGCCGCACTGTCAGAGGGTCAGTGCTGAGGGAGTGCCGCACTGTCAGAGGGTCAGTACTGAGAGAGTGCCGCACTGTCAGAGGGTCAGTACTGAGGGAGTGCCGCACTGTCAGAGGGTCAGTACTGAGGGAGCCACACTGTCAGAGGGTCAGTACTGAGGGAGTGCCGCACTGTCAGAGGGTCAGTACTGAGGGAGTGCTGCACTGTCAGAGGGTCAGTACTGAGGGAGTGCTGCACTGTCAGAGGGTCAGTACTGAGGGTGCGCCGCACTGTCAGAGGGTCAGTACTGAGGGAGCGCCGCACTGTCAGAGGGTCAGTACTGAGGGAGTGCCGCACTGTCAGAGGGTCAGTACTGAGGGAGAGCCGCACTGTCAGAGGGTCAGTACTGAGGGAGTGCCGCACTGTCAGAGGGTCAGTACTGAGGGAGTGCCGCACTGTCAGAGGGTCAGTACTGAGGGAGTGCCGCACTGTCAGAGGGTCAGTACTGAGGGAGTGCCGCACTGTCAGAGGGTCAGTACTGAGGGAGTGCCGCACTGTCTGAGGCTCAGTACTGAGGGAGTGCCGCACTGTCAGAGGGTCAGTGCTGAGGGAGTGCCGCACTGTCAGAGGGTCAGTACTGAGAGAGTGCCGCACTGTCAGAGGGTCAGTACTGAGGGAGTGCCGCACTGTCAGAGGGTCAGTACTGAGGGAGCCACACTGTCAGAGGGTCAGTACTGAGGGAGTGCCGCACTGTCAGAGGGTCAGTACTGAGGGAGTGCTGCACTGTCAGAGGGTCAGTACTGAGGGAGTGCTGCACTGTCAGAGGGTCAGTACTGAGGGAGTGCCGCACTGTCAGAGGGTCAGTACTGAGGGAGTGCCGCACTGTCAGAGGGTCAGTACTGAGGGAGCGCCGCACTGTCAGAGGGTCAGTACTGAGGGAGTGCCGCACTATCAGAGGGTCAGTACTGAGGGAGCGCTGCACTGTCAGAGGGTCAGTACTGAGGGAGTGCCGCACTGTCAGAGGGTCAGTACTGAGGGAGTGCCGCACTGTCAGAGGGTCAGTACTGAGGGAGTGCCGCACTGTCAGAGGGTCAGTACTGAGGGAGTGCCGCACTGTCAGAGGGTCAGTACTGAGGGAGAGCCGCACTGTCAGAGGGTCAGTACTGAGGGAGTGCCGCACTGTCAGAGGGTCAGTACTGAGGGAGTGCCGCACTGTCAGAGGGTCAGTACTGAGGGAGTGCCGCACTGTCAGAGGGTCAGTACTGAGGGAGTGCCGCACTGTCAGAGGGTCAGTACTGAGGGAGTGCCGCACTGTCACAGGGTCAGTACTGAGGGAGCGCCGCACTGTCAGAGGGTCAGTACTGAGGGAGTGCTGCACGGTCAGAGGGTCAGTACTGAGGGAGCGCCGCACTGTCAGAGGGTCAGTACTGAGGGAGTGCTGCACTGTCAGAGGGTCAGTACTGAGGGAGTGCCGCACTGTCAGAGGGTCAGTACTGAGGGAGTGCAGCACTGTCAGAGGGTCAGTACTGAGGGAGTGCCGCACTGTCAGAGGGTCAGTACTGAGAGAGTGCCGCACTGTCAGAGGGTCAGTACTGAGGGAGTGCCGCACTGTCAGAGGGTCAGTACTGAGGGAGTGCTGCACTGTCAGAGGGTCAGTACTGAGGGAGTGCCGCACTGTCAGAGGGTCAGTACTGAGGGAGTGCCGCACTGTCAGAGGGTCAGTACTGAGGGAGTGCCGCACTGTCAGAGGGTCAGTACTGAGGGAGCGCCGCACTGTCAGAGGGTCAGTACTGAGGGAGTGCCGCACTATCAGAGGGTCAGTACTGAGGGAGCGCTGCACTGTCAGAGGGTCAGTACTGAGGGAGTGCCGCACTGTCAGAGGGTCAGTACTGAGGGAGTGCCGCACTGTCAGAGGGTCAGTACTGAGGGAGTGCCGCACTGTCAGAGGGTCAGTACTGAGGGAGTGCCGCACTGTCAGAGGGTCAGTACTGAGGGAGAGCCGCACTGTCAGAGGGTCAGTACTGAGGGAGTGCCGCACTGTCAGAGGGTCAGTACTGAGGGAGTGCCGCACTGTCAGATGGTCAGTACTAAGGGAGTGCCGCACTGTCAGAGGGTCAGTACTGAGGGAGTGCCGCACTGTCAGAGGGTCAGTACTGAGGGAGTGCCGCACTGTCAGAGGGTCAGTACTGAGGGAGTGCCGCACTGTCAGAGGGCCAGTACTGAGGGAGTGCCGCACTGTCAGAGGGTCAGTACTGAGGGAGTGCCGCACTGTCAGAGGGTCAGTACTGAGGGAGTGCCGCACTTTCAGAGGGTCGGTACTGAGGGAGTGCCGCACTGTCAGAGGGTCAGTACTGAGGGAGTGCCGCACTGTCAGAGGGTCAGTACTGAGGGAGTGCTGCACTGTCAGAGGGTCAGTACTGAGGGAGTGCTGCACTGTCAGAGGGTCAGTACTGAGGGAGTGCCGCACTGTCAGAGGGTCAGTACTGAGGGAGTGCCGCACTGTCAGAGGGTCAGTACTGAGGGAGTGCCGCACTGTCAGAGGGTCAGTACTGAGGGAGCGCCGCACTGTCAGAGGGTCAGTACTGAGGGAGTGCCGCACTATCAGAGGGTCAGTACTGAGGGAGCGCTGCACTGTCAGAGGGTCAGTACTGAGGGAGTGCCGCACTGTCAGAGGGTCAGTACTGAGGGAGTGCCGCACTGTCAGAGGGTCAGTACTGAGGGAGTGCCGCACTGTCAGAGGGTCAGTACTGAGGGAGTGCCGCACTGTCAGAGGGTCAGTACTGAGGGAGAGCCGCACTGTCAGAGGGTCAGTACTGAGGGAGTGCCGCACTGTCAGAGGGTCAGTACTGAGGGAGTGCCGCACTGTCAGATGGTCAGTACTAAGGGAGTGCCGCACTGTCAGAGGGTCAGTACTGAGGGAGTGCCGCACTGTCAGAGGGTCAGTACTGAGGGAGTGCCGCACTGTCAGAGGGTCAGTACTGAGGGAGTGCCGCACTGTCAGAGGGCCAGTACTGAGGGAGTGCCGCACTGTCAGAGGGTCAGTACTGAGGGAGTGCCGCACTGTCAGAGGGTCAGTACTGAGGGAGTGCCGCACTTTCAGAGGGTCGGTACTGAGGGAGTGCCGCACTGTCAGAGGGTCAGTACTGAGGGAGTGCCGCACTGTCAGAGGGTCAGTACTGAGGGAGTGCTGCACTGTCAGAGGGTCAGTACTGAGGGAGTGCTGCACTGTCAGAGGGTCAGTACTGAGGGAGTGCCGCACTGTCAGAGGGTCAGTACTGAGGGAGTGCTGCACTGTCAGAGGGTCAGTACTGAGGGAGTGCTGCACTGTCAGAGGGTCAGTACTGAGGGAGTGCCGCACTGTCAGAGGGTCAGTACTGAGGGAGTGCCGCACTGTCAGAGGGTCAGTACTGAGGGAGTGCCGCACTGTCAGAGGGTCAGTACTGAGGGAGTGCCGCACTGTCAGAGGGTCAGTACTGAGGGAGTTCCGCACTGTCAGAGGGTCAGTACTGAGGGAGTGCCGCACTTTCAGAGGGTCAGTACTGAGGATGTGCCGCACTGTCAGAGGGTCAGTACTGAGGGAGTGCCGTACTGTCAGAGGGTCAGTACTGAGGGAGTGCTGCACTGTCAGAGGGTCAGTACTGAGGGAGCGCCGCACTGTCAGAGGGTCAGTACTGAGGGAGCGCCGCACTGTCAGAGGGTCAGTACTGAGGGAGCGCCGCGCTGTCAGAGGGTCAGCTTTGATGTTCCTCGCGATGTGTTCAGAGAGACTGTATTGTTTCCAGGTGCTGGTGATTGGAAGGATTTGAAGCCGGTGAACTCCAGCCAGAACTTCTTCATGTTGGACGGGCTGCAGTCGGGAACTCCCTACCGGATCAAACTGTGGCAGCTCGGACGATTCAAAAACATCACCGTCTGGGAGAAAGAAGTGGAGACAATCGGACCAGGTAAGTTTCAGCTGGTGCTGTTCCCATCAAACACTCCCAGGACAGGTACAGCACGGGGTTAGATACAGAGTAAAGCTCCCTCTACACTGTCCCCATCAAACACTCCCAGGACAGGTACAGCACGGGGTTAGATACAGAGTAAAGCTCCCTCCACACTGTCCCCATCAAACACTCCCAGGACAGGTACAGCACGGGGTTAGATACAGAGTAAAGCTCCCTCTACACTGTCCCCATCAAACATTCCCAGGACAGGGACAGCACGGGGTTAGATACAGAGTAAATCTCCCTCTACACTGTCCCCATCAAACACTCCCAGGACAGGGACAGCACGGGGTTAGATACAGAGTAAAGCTCCTTCTGCACCGTCCCCATCAAACCCTCCCAGGACAGGTACAGCACGAGGTTAGATAAAGAGTAAAGCTCCCTCTACACTGTCCCCATCAAACACTCCCAGGACAGACACAGCACGGGGTTAGATACAGAGTAAAGCTCCCTCTACACTGTCCCCATCAAACACTCCCAGGACAGGTACAGCACGGGGTTAGATACAGAGTAAAGCTCCCTCTACACTGTCCCCATCAAACACTCCCAGGACAGGTACAGCACGGGGTTAGATACAGAGTAAAGCTCCCTCTACACTGTCCCCATCAAACACTCCCAGGACAGGTACAGCACGGTGTTAGATACAGAGTAAAGCTCCCTCTACATTGTCCCCATCAAACACTCCCAGGACAGGTACAGCACGGGGTTAGATACAGAGTAAAGCTCCTTCTACACTGTCCCCATCAAACACTCCCAGGACAGGTACAGCACGGTGTTAGATACAGAGTAAAGCTCCCTCTACATTGTCCCCATCAAACACTCCCAGGACAGGTACAGCACGGGGTTAGATACAGAGTAAAGCTCTCTCGTCACTGTCTCCATCAAACACTCCCAGGGCTGGTACAGCACAGGGTTAGATACAGAGTAAAGCTCCCTCTACACTGTCCCCATCAAACACTCCCAGGACAGGTACAGCACAGGGTTTGATACAGAGTAAAGCTCCCTCGTCACTGTCTCCATCAAACACTCCCAGGACAGGTACAGCACCGGGTTAGATACAGAGTAAAGCTCCCTCTACACTGTCCCCATCAAACACTCCCAGGACAGGTGCAGTACGAGG
>NC_052166.1:846201-868138 GCF_902713615.1 Scyliorhinus canicula
CCGCACTGCGTACAGACGTTCACTCTCCCGCACTGCGTACAGACGTTCACTCTCCCGCACTGCGTACAGACGTTCACTCTCCCGCACTGCGTACAGACGTTCACTCTCCCGCACTGTGTACAGACGTTCACTCTCCCGCACTGCGTACAGACGTTCACTCTCCCGCACTGTGTACAGACGTTCACTCTCCCGCACTGTGTACAGACGTTCACTCTCCCGCACTGTGTACAGACGTTCACTCTCCCGCACTGCGTACAGACGTTCACTCTCCCGCACTGCGTACAGACGTTCACTCTCCCGCACTGCTGTACAGACGTTCACTCTCCCGCACTGTGTACAGACGTTCACTCTCCCGCACTGCGTACAGACGTTCACTCTCCCGCACTGCTGTACAGACGTTCACTCTCCCGCACTGGTACAGACGTTCACTCTCCCGCACTGCTGTACAGACGTTCACTCTCCCGCACTGCGTACAGACGTTCACTCTCCCGCACTGTGTACAGACGTTCACTCTCCCGCACTGTGTACAGACGTTCACTCTCCCGCACTGCGTACAGACGTTCACTCTCCCGCACTGTGTACAGACGTTCACTCTCCCGCACTGCGTACAGACGTTCACTCTCCCGCACTGCGTACAGACGTTCACTCTCCCGCACTGGTACAGACGTTCACTCTCCCGCACTGCGTACAGACGTTCACTCTCCCGCACTGCGTACAGACGTTCACTCTCCCGCACTGCGTACAGACGTTCACTCTCCCGCACTGCGTACAGACGTTCACTCTCCCGCACTGTGTACAGACGTTCACTCTCCCGCACTGTGTACAGACGTTCACTCTCCCGCACTGCGTACAGACGTTCACTCTCCCGCACTGTGTACAGACGTTCACTCTCCCGCACTGCGTACAGACGTTCACTCTCCCGCACTGTGTACAGACGTTCACTCTCCCGCACTGCGTACAGACGTTCACTCTCCCGCACTGCGTACAGACGTTCACTCTCCCGCACTGCGTACAGACGTTCACTCTCCCGCACTGCGTACAGACGTTCACTCTCCCGCACTGCGTACAGACGTTCACTCTCCCGCACTGGTACAGACGTTCACTCTCCGCACTGTGTACAGACGTTCACTCTCCCGCACTGCGTACAGACGTTCACTCTCCCGCACTGTGTACAGACGTTCACTCTCCCGCACTGCGTACAGACGTTCACTCTCCCGCACTGGTACAGACGTTCACTCTCCCGCACTGCGTACAGACGTTCACTCTCCCGCACTGTGTACAGACGTTCACTCTCCCGCACTGTGTACAGACGTTCACTCTCCCGCACTGCGTACAGACGTTCACTCTCCCGCACTGCGTACAGACGTTCACTCTCCCGCACTGCGTACAGACGTTCACTCTCCCGCACTGCGTACAGACGTTCACTCTCCCGCACTGTGTACAGACGTTCACTCTCCCGCACTGTGTACAGACGTTCACTCTCCCGCACTGCGTACAGACGTTCACTCTCCCGCACTGCGTACAGACGTTCACTCTCCCGCACTGCGTACAGACGTTCACTCTCCCGCACTGTGTACAGACGTTCACTCTCCCGCACTGCTGTACAGACGTTCACTCTCCCGCACTGCGTACAGACGTTCACTCTCCCGCACTGCGTACAGACGTTCACTCTCCCGCACTGCGTACAGACGTTCACTCTCCCGCACTGCGTACAGACGTTCACTCTCCCGCACTGGTACAGACGTTCACTCTCCCGCACTGCTTACAGACGTTCACTCTCCCGGCACTGTGTACAGACGCTCACTCTCCGCACTGTGTACAGACGTTCACCTCCCGCACTGCGTACAGACGTTCACTCTCCGCACTGTGTACAGACGTTCATCTCCCCGCACTGCGTACAGACGTTCACTGCCCCGCACTGCGTACAGACGTTCACTCTCCCGCACTGCGTACAGACGTTCACTCTCCCGCACTGCGTACAGACGTTCACTCTCCCGCACCTGTGTACAGACTTCACTCTCCCGCACTGCGTACAGACGTTCACTCTCCCGCACTGTGTACAGAGAGGGTTCACCTTCTCCCGCACTGCGTACAGACGTTCACTCTCCCGCACTGCGTACAGACGTTCCCTCTCCCGCACTGCGTACAGACGTTCACTCTCCCGCACTGCGTACAGACGTTCACTCTCCCGCACTGCGTACAGACGTTCACTCTCCCGCACTGAGTACAGACGTTCACTCTCCCGCACTGCGTACAGACGTTCACTCTCCCGCACTGTGTACAGACGTTCACTCTCCGCACTGCGTACAGACGTTCACTCTCCCGCACTGGTACAGACGTTCACTCTCCCGCACTGTGTACAGACGTTCACTCTCCCGCACTGTGTACAGACGTTCACTCTCCCGCACTGTGTACAGACGTTCACTCTCCCGCACTGCGTACAGACGTTCACTCTCCCGCACTGCGTACAGACGTTCACTCTCCCGCACTGTGTACAGACGTTCACTCTCCCGCACTGCGTACAGACGTTCACTCTCCCGCACTGCGTACAGACGTTCACTCTCCCGCACTGCGTACAGACGTTCACTCTCCCGCACTGTGTACAGACGTTCACTCTCCCGCACTGTGTACAGACGTTCACTCTCCCGCACTGTGTACAGACGTTCACTCTCCCGCACTGTGTACAGACGTTCACTCTCCCGCACTGTGTACAGACGTTCACTCTCCCGCACTGTGTACAGACGTTCACTCTCCCGCACTGCGTACAGACGTTCACTCTCCCGCACTGCGTACAGACGTTCACTCTCCCGCACTGTGTGCAGTTCCAGCACCACCGTGTCGATATCCCGGACGATCCTTGGCCACTAGATCGTACCTTCCGTTTTGTTTTTACAATTTGTCTTTCCATTGTGCTCTGCATGGAGTTCGCTCGGAACCTACCGATCTTAACCATTACTATTTGCTTTTTTCGCTGCAAAACTCCCGTCTGCAGCACTCAAGTCCGCTCTCACATTTGTAGCAACCGGAGCAGGAGTCTCTGTGCCATTCTACGCCAAGATACTTTCCCACCTTCTGCAACATTGGGTCTTTCTTCGTTCATTCCCTTAGTTCATCAATACAGCTCCTCCAGTGCTAAGGCCCCTTATTTTGCTTCTTTACACAGACCGTGGATTTATCCCTGTCTGGAAGGGCTTCAATATGCTTCATGAACCCAAGGCAATCGTTCTCTCTAGCTCTGCCGTTAGTTTATCCCTTAATGGCTGAGGCTCTCGTCTTGGAGCAGGAATGACATCTTCCTTTAATTGAATATTGTACATGTGTGGTAACGTATCAAGACTTTGGAAAATTTGCGGGAAATGATTCAGTGTGGAGTATCGTGAGGGATGAGGGCCTATTGCAGCATCGTCTGCACTGCAGACGCGTCAGACGAGCTGTAACTCCTCACACGCCGAAGACCCAGTCCGTCTGCAGTCCACCACCACCACAGAAGATTTCAACTTGTGAACTTTGTTTTTGATATCGACATCAAGCTCACCTGCCCCGAACGAGGAGATTTTGTAGCCATTATAATCTGTTAACATTACCGTTCACGATTTCTGGTTGAATCCGCAGCTTTTTTTTTACATCGGACAGGTTGATGAGGTTGGCTCTCACACCAGTGTCTAGCTTGACTGTTATCACTGTGCCATTTATCTTTAATGGCACTGTCCATTTAGCTTTATGGTTATCTGCCTTCAGTTCACTATTGCTGCAGGTTGGTACAAACACATTGATATTTGGTGTAACTGGAGGCTCCTCGTCTTCACTGGAGATCATGGGGCTGGGTTCTCCGCCGGCAGGAAGCTGCAGTTCTTATTGGCCACACTAACGGCGCCGGCCGCCTCTTCTGCCTTCGCGGTGAAATGCCGGAGATTCGGCGTGCTGAGCTGCTTTGCTGCCAGCTCACTCGCACGACACCTTTGAATCGCTCTTTCAAGTTGCCGGTCTCTTTCCCGGCTGAAGCCACTGCTGCACTTTATCATCGAAAACTATCTGATCACGTATCAGAGACGACTGGAGTGCGCTGAAGTTGCACAACTGCGCCTTCGATCGCAAGTCAGCGAGGAGCTCTCGAATGCCTCTCTCGCGTTCTGGGTGCGCTTACTATTGTGGAAATGCTACAACCTACTCCCAACTCCCAGACCACAGGGTCACGTGATGGGTTTACAATGCCACCTAGTGTGGCTATTCCTTGTTGTCCTCTGGGAAGATGTCCTGTTGGGCTGAGAGGCCAGTGGTTCTGACCACGGTGCTGTTTTTGCAGGGAAATGAGTCGTGAAATGAGCCAGAGGTTTCATTTCATGCAGGAGCGATGCCGATCGAATTGTTTAAGAACTTTGTTGAAGCTTTGCCTCCTCTTCAAGTAGTAATGGGTTGAAAATCTCGATTGCTTGGCGGCCTGCTCCCGTGAGCAGCAACGCGATACGTTTCTCACTGAACTGGGGCCTGCAACATAGAGTTTAAACTGCTGCTTAAACACCCTCCAATTCTCGTCCACGTTACTGGTAATCCAAAGCTGTTGAGATGCCTTGATACCGCCCATCCCGGGCTGCAAAGTTTCACTGCACGTTGAGCACCAGATGTCAGTCGCTCGCAAGGTTAGCAGCAAAGATACTTTTTGTTCCTTGTCCTTCAAAGTTATCTTTAGTGATTCGGATTTCTTTGTACAAAATCTTTGAGTTCTTGTGATATCAACAATTCTGGTAGCATGTCATGTTCTGTAAACTGGCCGATAAGAATGATGAACTGCAGAACATTGAGTTTAAAACATTTATTTTGGAACAACGGCGTGATAATGTAAGTGGGATGAATAAACTAAGAAGCAACTAACACTAAACAACTATTGTGGAAATGCTACAACCTACTCCCAACTCCCAGACCACAGGGTCACGTGATGGGTTTACAATGCCACCTAGTGTGGCTATTCCTTGTTGTCCTCTGGGAAGATGTCCTGTTGGGCTGAGAGGCCAGTGGTTCTGACCACGGTGCTGTTTTTGCAGGGAAATGAGTCGTGTAAGTCCTGGAGCTGGGCGGAGGGGTGGGGTGTCGCCAACGGTATGTATGGGGTGTCCATGGAACCCTTGAAGTTCCTGAACCCTCTTTTCTGCATTCTGGTGGGAGAGTGACAGCTCGACTGTCCTTTTCCGATCCAGGGGAGGCTCTGCGAACAACTTCCTTTGGGCCCCCCCCCCGCATTGTTCATGCCGCACACCAACCGATCTCGCAACATCTCAGGGGAGGGAGGGACCAAAGTCACAGCGTTCGGTTAACTTGCGATGGCACGTCAGAAATTCCGTGACCAATTCTCCAGGGATATGCCCAAATGTATTGAAGTGGTGTCTCTGCATTGTTACTGACAAGTTACACAAGTTCGCTAAAGGGTTTTTGAATCCCGGACTGCTGGGTCGGCGAAACTTTTGATGACACTGAATGTCCCTTGCCGATAATGTTGTTCGGTGTTTTGGAAGGACAGGCACAAAGGAAAAGATGGCAGAGTGGCACAGCCGGTTAAAGAGGAAATTATCACAATAGTGAGGAAGGATATTAGCTCCGACAATTCGGAATATGTAGGGATAGAGCTGAGAAATACCGGGGCAAAAAACATTAGTGAGGGGGTTGTTAATAGACCCCCAAACTGCAGTGGCAATGTTGGGAATGGCATCTGGGGCTGGTTTAGCTCACTGGGCTAAATCGCTGGCTTTGAAAGCAGACCAAGCAGGCCAGCAGCACGGTTCGATTCCCGTACCAGCCTCCCCGGACAGGCGCCGGAATGTGGCGACTAGGGGCTTTTCACAGTAACTTCATTGAAGCCTACTCGTGACAATAAGCCATTTTCATTTCATTTCATTAAACAGGAGATTAGAGACATTTGCGATAAAGGAATATCTGTAATTATGGATGATTTTAATCTGCATATAGATTGGGCAAATACTGTAGAGGAGGAATTCCTGGAGTGTATATGGGATGGTTTTCTGAATCAATACATTGAGGAACCAACTGGAGATCAGGTCACTCTAGACTGGGTACTGTGTAATGAGAAGGGAATCATTGGCAATCTAGTTGTGCGGACCGTTTAGGGATGAGTGACCATAACACGATAGAATTTTTTATCAAGATAGAGAGTGAAGTAGTTGATACGAGTACTAGGGTGCTGAATCTTAATAAAGGAAACTATGATGATATGAGGCGTGAGTTGGCTATGATTGATTGGGGAATGTTACTTAAAGAGATGACAGTGGATAGGCAATGGCAAACATTCAAGGAACGCATGAGGGAACTGCAGCAATTGTTTATTCCTATCTGACACTAAAGTAAAATGGGAGAGGTGGTCAATCCATGGTTTACAAGGGAAATTAGGGATAGTATTCGATCTAAGGACGAAGCATACAAGAAAAACAACAGGTCAGAGGATTGGGAACAGTTTAGAATTTAGCGAAGAAGGACCGTGGGATTGATTAAGAAGGAGAAAATAGAGTATGTGAATAAGCTTGTTGGGAACATAAAAACTGACGGTAAAGGTTTCTATAAGTACTATAAGAGACAAAGATTGGTGAAGACAATTGTAGGTCCCTGACAGTCAGAAACAGGGGAATGTACAATAGGGGACAACGAAATGGCTGAGCAACTAAACACCGAATTTGGTTCTGTCTTCACAAATGGGAACACAAATCAGATCCCAGAAATGTTGGGGAATGCAGGGTTGAGTGAGAGGGAGGGACTGAAGGAGATCATAGAACATAGAACAGTACAGCACAGAACAGGCCCTTCGGCCCTCGATGTTGTGCCGAGCAATGATCACCCTACTTAAACACACGTAACCCGTATACCCGTAACCCAACAATCCCCCCCATTAACCTTACACTACGGGCAATTTAGCATGGCCAATCCACCTAATCAGTATTAGTCGAGACATTATGTTGGGGAAATTGATGAGATTGAAGGTGGATAAATCCCCAGGGGCTGAGAATCTACATCCCAGGGTACTGAAGGAGGTGGCTCTGGAAATAGTAGGTCATCCAGGATTCTATAGACTCTGGAGCAGTCCCTGCAGATTGGAGGGTGGCTAATGTAACTCCACTATTCAAAAAGGGAGGTAGAGAGAAAACAGGGAATTCTAGACCAGTCAGCCTGACGTCGGTCGTGGGGAAAATTTTAGAATCCATTATTAAAGGTTTTATCGCGGAGCGCTTAGAAAACAGTGGCAGGATCGGGACAGTCAGCTTGGATTCATGACAGGGAAATCATGCTTGACAAATCTACTCGAATTCGTCCAGGATGTAACTATTGGAGTTGACAAGGGGGAGCCAGTGGATGTGGTATATTTAGACTTTCAGAAGGCGTTGACAAAGTCCCACATGAGAGATTAGTGTGTAAAATTAAAGCGCATGGGATTGGGGGAAGTGTATTGAGCTGGATAGAAAACTGGTTGGCAGACAGGAAATAAAGAGGAGGAATTAAGGAGTCTTTTTCAAATCGGCAGGCAGTGACTAGTGGGGTTCGGCAGGGATCGGTGCTGGGACCCCAGCTCTTCACAATATATATTAATGATTTGGATGAGGAATTGCATTGTAATATCTCCACATTTGCCAATGACACCAAGTTGGGTGGGAGGGTGAGCTGTGAGGAGGATGCAGAAATCCTTCAGTGTGATTGGGACAAGTTGAGAAAGTATTTCAGGCAAATCTTATATGTTTTCAAGAAGCAGTTAGAGCGAGCATTTGGGACAAAATGGATCAAAGGATATAGGGGGGAGGTGGGATCAGATAACGGAGTTGATCAGCCATGATCATAATGAATGGCCGAGCGATCTCAAAGGGCCGAATGGCCTTATCCTGCTCCTACTTTGTACGTTTCTGTGAGAGTCAGTGTGTGTGACCCGTACCCCAGTGAGAGTCAGTGTGTGTGGGACCCCAGTGAGAGTCAGTGTGTGTGGGACCCGTACCCCAGTGAGGGTCAGTGTGTGTGGGACCCGTACCCCAGTGAGAGTCAGTGTGTGTGGGACCCGTACCCCAGTGAGAGTCAGTGTGTGTGGGACCCATACCCCAGTGAGAGTCAGTGTGTGTGGGACCCGTACCCCAGTGAGAGTCAGTGTGTGTGGGACCCATACCCCAGTGAGAGTCAGTGTGTGTGGGACCCGTACCCCAGTGAGAGTCAGTGTGTGTGGGACCCCAGTGAGAGTCAGTGTGTGTGGGACCCGTACCCCAGTGAGAGTCAGTGTGTGTGGGACCCGTACCCCAGTGAGAGTCAGTGTGTGTGGGACCCGTACCCCAGTGAGAGTCAGTGTGTGTGGGACCCGTACCCCAGTGAGAGTCAGTGTGTGTGGGACCCGTACCCCAGTGAGAGTCAGTGTGTGTGGGACCCGTACCCCAGTGAGAGTCAGTGTGTTGGGACCCCAGTGAGAGTCAGTGTGTGTGGGACCCGTACCCCAGTGAGAGTCAGTGTGTGTGGGACCCGTACCCCAGTGAGAGTCAGTGTGTGTGGGACCCGTACCCAGTGAGAGTCAGTGTGTGTGGGACCCGTACCCCAGTGAGAGTCAGTGTGTGTGGGACCCGTACCCCAGTGAGAGTCAGTGTGTGTGTGGGACCCCTACCCCAGTGAGAGTCAGTGTGTGTGGGACCCGTACCCCAGTGAGAGTCAGTGTGTGTGGGACCCGTACCCCAGTGAGAGTCAGTGTGTGTGGGACCCATACCCCAGTGAGAGTCAGTGTGTGTGGGACCCCTACCCCAGTGAGAGTCAGTGTGTGTGGGACCCCTACCCCAGTGAGAGTCAGTGTGTGTGGGACCCGTACCCCAGTGAGAGTCAGTGTGTGTGGGACCCGTACCCCAGTGAGAGTCAGTGTGTGTGGGACCCGTACCCCAGTGAGAGTCAGTGTGTGTGGGACCCATACCCCAGTGAGAGTCAGTGTGTGTGGGACCCCTACCCCAGTGAGAGTCAGTATGTGTGTGGGACCCGTACCCCAGTGAGAGTCAGTGTGTGTGGGGCCCCAGTAAGAGTCAGTGTGTGTGGGACCCGTACCCCAGTGAGAGTCAGTGTGTGTGGGACCCGTACCCCAGTGAGAGTCAGTGTGTGTGGGACCCCTACCCCAGTGAGAGTCAGTGTGTGTGGGGCCCCAGTGAGAGTCAGTGTGTGTGGGACCCCTACCCCAGTGAGAGTCAGTGTGTGTGGGACCCGTACCCCAGTGAGAGTCAGTGTGTGTGGGACCCGTACCCCAGTGAGAGTCAGTGTGTGGAACCCATACCCCAGTGAGAGTCAGTGTGTGTGGGACCCATACCCCAGTGAGAGTCAGTGTGTGTGGGACCCGTACCCCAGTGAGAGTCAGTGTGTGTGGGACCCGTACCCCAGTGAGAGTCAGTGTGTGTGGGACCCGTACCCCAGTGAGAGTCAGTATGTGTGTGGGACCCGTACCCCAGTAAGAGTCAGTGTGTGTGGGACCCGTACCCCAGTGAGAGTGCAGTGTGTGTGGGACCCGTACCCCAGTGAGAGTCAGTGTGTGTGGGACCCGTACCCCAGTGAGAGTCAGTGTGTGTGGGACCCGTACCCCAGTGAGTGTCAGTGTGTGTGGGGCCCGTACCCCAGTGAGAGTCAGTGTGTGTGGAACCCATACCCCAGTGAGAGTCAGTGTGTGTGGGACCTGTACCCCAGTGAGAGTCAGTGTGTGTGGGACCCCTACCCCAGTGAGAGTCAGTGTGTGTGGGACCCGTACCCCAGTAAGAAGTCAGTGTGTGTGGGACCCGTACCCCAGTGAGAGTCAGTGTGTGTTGGACCCCTACCCCAGTGAGAGTCAGTGTGTGTGGGACCCCTACCCCAGTGAGAGTCAGTATGTGTGTGGGACCCGTACCCCAGTAAGAGTCAGTGTGTGTGGGACCCGTACCCCAGTGAGAGTCAGTGTGTGTGGGACTCGTACCCCAGTGAGAGTCAGTGTGTGTGGGACCCGTACCCCAGTGAGAGTCAGTGTGTGTGGGACCCGTACCCCAGTGAGAGTCAGTGTGTGTGGGACCCGTACCCCAGTGAGAGTCAGTGTGTGTGGGACCCGTACCCCAGTGAGAGTCAGTGTGTGTGGGACCCGTACCCCAGTGAGAGTCAGTGTGTGTGGGACCCGTACCCCAGTGAGAGTCAGTGTGTGTGGGACCCGTATCCCAGTGAGAGTCAGTGTGTGTGGGACCCGTACCCCAGTGAGAGTCAGTGTGTGTGGGACCCGTGCCCCAGTGAGAGTCAGTGTGTGGGACCCGTACCCCAGTGAGAGTCAGTGTGTGTGGGTTCCGTACCCCAGTGAGAGTCAGTGTGTGTGGGACCCGTACCCCAGTGAGAGTCAGTGTGTGTGGGACCCGTACCCCAGTGAGAGTCAGTGTGTGTGGGACCCCTACCCCAGTGAGAGTCAGTGTGTGTGGGACCCGTACCCCAGTGAGAGTCAGTGTGTGTGGGACCCGTACCCCAGTGAGAGTCAGTGTGTGTGGGACCCCAGTGAGAGTCAGTGTGTGTGGGACCCCTACCCCAGTGAGAGTCAGTGTGTGTGGGACCCCTACCCCAGTGGGAGTCAGTGTGTGGAACCAGCCCAAGTTATCAATCGCGTTCCTACCAATTAAACCCTGTCTCTTTTGATTTTTTGGGTTGTTTAATCAAAACATTTATTTAACAAATGTTTGGACTATGCTGACGCTGGTTTTCACAGCTGGTCTCAGTTGTCCTGGCAACCTGGCGAGGCCTACAAGGCCGGAAAAAGCCTAACTCGATTTGGCTGTCGACAAGGGCCTGTCACTGTAGCCTTTTCCTCATCTGTCGAGTTCCCTTATCGCCCTCGGCCGCCCCCTCCCACCCCCTCTCCTCCAAAACTCTTCTCCTGCCCTCCCATTGGCTGTTCAGCTGTGGGAAAAAGTAGATGCCAACTGCGTGATTGAGTGGGAGTTGGTGCAAAGTTTGTTGCCAGATTTGTCCTAGATAGGGTCACGCACGCAATCGAAATCCTCCCTCCGAGAAAGTTGGAACTCCTGCCCCGCTTGCTGAATCTCTGGACTTGTTGGGGGAGGGGGAGGGATCAGCAAGATCCCAGAGATTTTTTTCTAGAAATTTCGAGTACCCAATTTATTTTTTCCAATGAAGAGGCAATTTAGCATGGCCAATCCACCTTCCCCTGCACATCTTTGTGATGTGGGGGATAAACCCACGCAGACACGGGGAGAATGTGCAAACTCCACACGGACAGTGACCCGGGGCCGGGATCGAACCTGGAACCTCGGCGCCCTGAGGCAGCAGGGCTAACCACTAGGCCACCGTGCTGCCTAAGATCCCAGAGCCCGCTCTCCCCACCTGACTGGGAAAGAGAGATGGAGGAAGGGGTTTTGGTGGGGGGGGGGGCAGTTGGTGAGACGGACTAGCAGGGAGAGGGGGTGAAGGTGGTCGCAGTCATCCTCGTTGCCCCAGGAAGGGAGCACCAACTCACCCCGACCCCGGAATCCCACAAGCCCAAAGATGTGCAGATTAGGTGGATTGGCCGTGATAAATGGCCCTTAGTGTCCAAAAAGGTTAGGAGGGGTTATTGGGTTACGGGGATAGGGGGGAAGTGAGGGCTTAAGTGTGTCAGTGCAGACTCGATGGGCCGAATGGCCTCCTTCTGCACTGTATGTTCCATGTGAGCTTTCTATTTGCTCGGGGCAGTGTGGAGGGTGTGGGAGACGGACAATACAGGCCTCACCATGGGGCGCGAGCAGCCAGAGGCAAGATCGAGGCGTCAGTGAGAGAGAGAGAGGCCCTTGGTTCTTGCCCAGACTCTGAGACCTCCCTCCTGAATTCTCAATGCAAAACCCTTTGTTGAAATAGTTGTTGTGAGCACAGAGCACGGCGGGGGGGTGGGGGGGGGGGGGGGGGGGGGGGGCACGGATGCGCGGTCTGAGCAGGTCACCGTCCTCCGTTTCAATCCTGCCTCTCTCCCACACATCCCCTCTGCAAGACAGAGGGAGTCCCACCCTCACCCCAGCCACCCCTGTCCCCTCACAGGAACCCTGAATCTGACCCCGGGGGTGGAATTAGGGTCGGGGGTGATCAAGATATCTGTCTTTAAGGGGCGTCTTTTAGAGGATCACAGACAGAGAGTGAGGGAGAGACAGAAGGAGAGAATGACAGAGAGACAGAGAGAGAGGCAGAGAGAGAGAGAGAGAGACAGAGAGAGAGACAGAGAGAGAGAGACAGAGAGAGAGAGGAACAGAACGAGAGAGAGAGAGACAGAGAGAGGCAGAGAGAGAGAGACAGAGAGAGAGAGACAGACAGAGAGAGAGAGACAGGGAGAGAGAGAGAGAGAGAGAGAGAGAGAGAGACAGAGAGAGAGACAGAGAGAGAGAGACAGAGAGAGAGACAGAGAGAGAGAGAGAGACAGAGAGAGGAACAGAACGAGAGAGAGACAGAGAGAGGCAGAGAGAGAGACAGAGAGAGAGAGAGACAGACAGAGAGAGAGAGACAGAGAGAGAGACAGAGAGAGAGACAGAGAGACAGAGAGAGAGAGACAGACAGAGAGAGAGACAGAGAGAGAGACAGAGAGAGAGACAGAGAGAGAGACAGAGAGAGAGACAGAGAGAGAGACAGAGAGAGAGAGGGGGCAAAGATATTTGGGGAGGGAATTGAAGAATGTAGGTGATGCACGATCAATTACACAAAGACGAAAGTTGGATACAATCGAGGCTTTATTATACTGAGATGTGTGGCCTCCTGCGGCAGCTGGCGAAATGGCTGCTGTACGGGGAGCACACATATTTATACTCCGCCTACTGGGCGGAGCCAGCAGGCAGGGAACGACCCCCGTACCTGTAGTACAGGAGCCTTACCACAAAACACCTACACCGACGTCCTCTATATATAATATATACATCATGGTGACGACCACATTCACCCCCTGTTAAGATTGAGTCCAGCGGGGTGGGGGAATTATGTCCAGAGGGATGGTGTTTTAAAAGTCCAGGTCCTGTTACAGATTCAGTCGGTCCGGAGCCTTGATCTGCCGTCGGGAACCCGCAGTGCTGGCGGTGATTCCGGTGTCGGTTCGGTCTTCGGTGACTCTGGGAGCGTGTCGAAATCCTCTTTATCCTCGGGCGTAGGCAAGGGGAGGACAGATTGTCCCAGAGCGGGAGCTGCGGTGGGCTGCGCTGGGGGAGGGGAGGGTGTTGCCGGATCGGAGTGGGGGGGGGGGGGGTGTGTGGGGAACCAGCTGGTGCCAGGCCCCTGAGGGAGCCAGTATCTTGGCGGCCATCAGGGTACGCTACGTAGGCGTACTGCGGGTTGGCGTGAAGTAGCTGTACTCTCTCAACCAACGGGTCCGCCTTGTGGAGTCGTACGTGCTTACGGAGGAGTACGGGTCCTGGAGCTGCGAGCCAAGTCGGGAGTGACACCCCGGATCTGAGCTTCCTGGGGAAGGCAAAGAGACGTTCATGGGGTGTTTCATTAGTCGCGGTACACAGGAGCGACTGAGTGGAGTGGTGCATCCGGGAGGGCCTCCTGCCAGCGGGAGGCCGGGAGATTTCTGGACCGTAGGGCCAGAAGGACGGCCCTCCAGACCGTCCCGTTCTCCCTCTCCACATGTCCGTTCCCCCGGGGGTTATAGCTGGTCGTCCTGCTGGAGGCGATACCCCTGCTGAGCAGGAACTGGCGCAGCTCATCGCTCATGAATGAGGATCCCCGGTCGCTGTGGATGTAGGCGGGGAAACCGAACAGAGCGAAGATGGTGTTGAGGGCTTTGATGACGGTGGCAGACATCATGCCAGGGCATGGGATGGCGAAGGGGAATCTCGAGTACTCATTGACCACACTGAGGAAGTACGTGTTACAGTCGATGGAGGGGAGGGGCCCTTTGAAATCCATGCTGAGGTGCTCAAAGGGGTGGGAGGCCTTCACAGGCGCGCACAATCCGGCCGGTAGAAGTGCGGTTTGCACTCTGCACAGACCTGGCAGTCCCTGGTGATCGCCCTGACTTCCTCGACGGAGTCGGGCAGATTGCGGGCCTTGATGAAATGGTATCAGAAGTTGTCGTGCAGAGTCCGGAGTCGGTCCACTTGTGCGCTGGCACATGTACCTCGGGATAGCGCACAAGTGGAGCCCTCGGGGGGCTCGTTGAGCTTACCGGGGCGATACAAAATCTCGTAGTTAAAGGTGGAGAGCTCGATCCTCCACCTCAAGATTTTGTCATTTTTGATCTTGCCCCGCTGCGTGTTGTTGAACATGAAGGCTACCGACCTTCGGTCAGTGAGGAGAGTGAATCTCCTGCCGGCCAGGTAATGTCTCCAATGCTGCACAGCTTCAACGATGGCTTGGGCCTCTTTCTCGACGGAGGAGTGCCGAATTTCGAGGCATGTAGGGTTCGTGAGAAAAATGCCACGGGCCTGCCTGGCTGCCTGGCTGAGGGTGGCGGCCGGAGCGACATCTGATGCGTCGCTCTCTACTTGAAATGGTAACGTCTCGTCGACTGCGTGCATCCCGGCCTTAGCGATGTCGGCCTTAATACGGTTGAAGGCCTGGTGAGCCTCGGCCGTCAGGGGAAACAGAGTGGATTGGATGAATGGACGGGCCTTGTCCGCATAGTTTGGGACCTACTGGGCGTAATAAGAGAAGAACCCCAGGCAGCGTTTGAGGGCCTTGGGGCAGTGGGGGAGGGGGGTTCCATGAGGGGTCGCATGCAGTCGGGATCGGGCCCCAGAACTCCGTTGTGGACCACATGGCCGAGGATGGCTAATCGGTTCGTGCTGAACACGCACTTCTCCTGGTTGTAAGTTAGGTTTAGGAGAGATGCGGTGTGGAGGAATTTGCCAAGGTTGGCATCGTGGTCCTGCTGGTCATGGCCGCAGATGGTGACGTTGTCCAGGTACGGGAAGGTGGCCCGCAGTCCGTACCGGTCAACCATTCGGTCCATTTCTCGCTGAAAGACCGAGACCCCGTTAGTGACGCCAAAGGGAACCCTGAGAAAGTGGTAAAGGCAGCCGTCTGCTTCGAAAGAAGTGTTGGACGGGATGGGGAGCTGGTGGTAGGCGGATTTCAGGTCAATAGTAGAGAAGACCCGGTACTGTGCAATCTGATTGACCATATCAGAAATGCGGGGGAGGGGGTACTCATCGAGCTGCGTGTACCGGTTGATGGTCTGGCTGTAGTCCACGACCATCCTGTGCTTCTCCCCAGTTTGTGCCACTACCACTTGGGCTCTCCAGGGGCTGTTGCTGGCCTCGATGATACCCTCCCGTAGTAGCCGCTGGACCTCAGACCTGATGAAGGTCCTGTCCTGGGCGCTGTACCGTCTGCTCCTGGTGGCAACGGGTTTGCAATCTGGAGTTAAGTTTGCAAAAAGGGAAGGTGGGTCGACCTTAAGGGTTGCGAGGCCGCACACAGTGAGGGGTGGTAGGGGCCTGCCAAATTTCAGGGTTAGGCTCTGGAGGTGGCACTGGAAGTTCAGGCCGACTAGCAGGGCAGCGCAGAGGTTGGGGAGGACGTAGAGGCGGAAGCTGCTGAACTCTACGCCCTGGATGGTGAGGGTGGTGGTGCAGTACCCCCGGATCGCCACCGAGTGGGACCCGGAGGCCAGGGAGATTCTGTGGTTAGCGGGGTGTACCGCGAGGGAGCAGCGCCTGATTGGCGGGGCGTACCGCGAGGGAGCAGGGCCTGATTGGCGGGGTGTACCGTGAGGGGCAGCGCCTGATTGGCGGGGTGTACCGCGAGGGAGCAGGGCCTGATTGGCGGGGTGTACCGCGAGGGAGCAGGGCCTGATTGGCGGGGTGTACCGTGAGGGGCAGCGCCTGATTGGCGGGGTGTACCGTGAGGGAGCAACGCCTGATTGGCGGGGTGTACCGCGAGGGAGCAGGGCCTGATTGGCGGGGTGTACCGCGAGGGAGCAGGGCCTGATTGGCGGGGTGTACCGCGAGGGAGCAGGGCCTGGTTGGCGGGGTGTACCGCGAGGGAGCAGGGCCTGATTGGCGGGGTGTACCGCGAGGGAGCAGGGCCTGATTGGCGGGGTGTACCGTGAGGGGCAGCGCCTGATTGGCGGGGTGTACCGCGAGGGAGCAGGGCCTGATTGGCGGGGTGTACCGCGAGGGAGCAACGCCTGATTGGCGGGGTGTACCGTGAGGGAGCAGGGCCTGATTGGCGGGGTGTACCGTGAGGGAGCAACGCCTGATTGGCGGGGTGTACCGCGAGGGAGCAACGCCTGATTGGCGGGGTGTACCGCGAGGGAGCAGGGCCTGGTTGGCGGGGTGTACCGCGAGGGAGCAACGCCTGATTGGCGGGGTGTACCGCGAGGGAGCAACGCCTGATTGGCGGGGTGTACCGCGAGGGAGCGGTGCCTGATTGGCGGGGTGTACCGCGAGGGAGCAGCGCCTGATTGGCGGGGTGTACCGCGAGGGAGCAGGGCCTGATTGGCGGGGTGTACCATGAGGGAGCAGGGCCTGATTGGCGGGGTGTACCGCGAGGGAGCAGGGCCTGATTGGCGGGGTGTACCGCGAGGGAGCAGCGCCTGATTGGCGGGGTGTACCGCGAGGGAGCAGGGCCTGATTGGCGGGGTGTACCGTGAGGGAG
The DNA here is from genome assembly GCF_902713615.1 of Scyliorhinus canicula. Taxonomy (NCBI): domain Eukaryota; kingdom Metazoa; phylum Chordata; class Chondrichthyes; order Carcharhiniformes; family Scyliorhinidae; genus Scyliorhinus; species Scyliorhinus canicula. The sequence goes on from NC_052166.1 coordinate 862,777, forward strand.
CAGGGCCTGATTGGCGGGGTGTACCGCGAGGGAGCAGGGCCTGATTGGCGGGGTGTACCGTGAGGGAGCAGGGCCTGATTGGCGGGGTGTACCGTGAGGGAGCAGGGCCTGATTGGCGGGGTGTACCGCGAGGGAGCAGGGCCTGATTGGCGGGGTGTACCGCGAGGGAGCAGGGCCTGGTTGGCGGGGTGTACCGCGAGGGAGCAACGCCTGATTGGCGGGGTGTACCGCGAGGGAGCAGGGCCTGGTTGGCGGGGTGTACCGCGAGGGAGCAGGGCCTGATTGGCGGGGTGTACCGCGAGGGAGCAGGGCCTGATTGGCGGGGTGTACCGCGAGGGAGCAGCGCTGATTGGCGGGGTGTACCGCGAGGGAGCAGGGCCTGATTGGCGGGGTGTACCGTGAGGGAGCAGGGCCTGATTGGCGGGGTGTACCGTGAGGGAGCAGGGCCTGATTGGCAGGGTGTACCGCGAGGGAGCAGCGCCTGATTGGCGGGGTGTACCGCGAGGGAGCAGCGCTGATTGGCGGGGTGTACCGTGAGGGAGCAGCGCCTGATTGGCGGGGTGTACCGCGAGGGAGCAGCGCCTGATTGGCGGGGTGTACCGTGAGGGAGCAGGGCCTGATTGGCGGGGTGTACCGCGAGGGAGCAGGGCCTGATTGGCGGGGTGTACCGCGAGGGAGCAGCGCCTGATTGGCGGGGTGTACCGCGAGGGAGCAACGCCTGATTGGCGGGGTGTACCGCGAGGGAGCAGGGCCTGATTGGCGGGGTGTACCGCGAGGGAGCAGCGCCTGATTGGCGGGGTGTACCGCGAGGGAGCAACGCCTGATTGGCGGGGTGTACCGCGAGGGAGCGGTGCCTTACTGTATCGGGATGATGAAGCTCTCTGTGCTCCCAGAGTCCAGCAGGCAGGAGATCTCGTGCCCATCGATCTTCACGCTGGTGGAAGCAGTTGACAGGTTGTGTGGGCGGGACTGGCCAATCGTGACTGAGGCGAGATGCGGCTGGTCGTTGATGGTGGCAGGCGATGAGGTGCCAATGGGGGCTTGGGTCCTGGTAAGATGGCGGCGCCCACGGGCCGCACGTGGTGGGGGTCGAACAAGATGGCGGCGCCCACGGGCCGCACGTGGTCCGAGGAGGGGGAAATGGCGCCTCCCGCTGGTCGGCGGAGACTGCGCGGGCCTGGCACACCGCAGCAAAGTGTCCCTTTCTGCCGCAGGCCTTGCAGAGGGTGCTCCGGGCCGGGCAGCGCTGTCGGGGGTGTTTACGCTGCCCACAGAGGTAACATTTGGGACCCCCGGGGTTGGTTGGCTGCCGCTCGGCACAGGCGTGGGGTTGGCTGGGGGGAGGGGGGGGGGGTCGCTGGTGAGGTCCACGATGGGGTGGCCGTCTGCGGAGTCCACGGTGTGCAGGAGGGGGTGGGCCGCCCGGCTGGGGGCGTAGGCCTGGATGTTGAGCGAAGCGACCGTGAGCGGGAGCGAGAGCTTTTCTGTCTCCGCGAGGTGGAGCGTGGCCCCTTCCCAGAGGCGCTGTCGGCTGTAATCAGACCCTCTCCCTGTGACAATACCGTCTCTCATCAGCAAGTTGGAGTGCCCCGTTGCCGTGACGGCCTGGCAGTCACAGTCTGTAACCCGGGGAATCAGGGCTCGCCAGAAACCTTCCACCAACTCACCAGGAAGCTGACGCCGAGTGGAGAGGATGTGCCTGGCGTAGAGCGTGTTAGTCCGCAGGACGTAGTTTCCCTTCACTAGCGCCATCGCTCCTGCGTAGGTCGGCACGTCCTGGATAAGCGGAAAGACGTTGGAGCTCAGCCGCGTGTAGAGGATCTGAATCTTCTCAGCTTCTGGAATTGGGTCTGGCGCAGACCTGATGTATGATTCGAAACAGGCTAGCCAATGTTGAAAGTCCTTTTTGGTGTTGTCTGATTGCGGATCCAGCTGCAGGCAATCCGGCTTGATGCGGAGGTCCATCTTCTGAAAACCTAGTGTAATAAATTGATGCACGAACAATCGCACAAAGACGAGAGTTGGATACAATTGAGGCTTTATTACACTGAGATGTGTGGCCTCGTGCAGCAGCTGGCGAAATGGCTGCTGTACAAGGAGCACACATATTTATACTCCGCCTACTGGGCGGAGCCAGCAGGCACGGACTACCCCCGTACCTGCAGTACCACAAAACACCTCCACCGACTTCCTCTATATACAATACATACATCAGTGGTGACTACCACAGTAGGGCCCCAGGCAGCTGAATGTACGGACGCCAATGGTGGAGCGATGGGGATTCGGGAATGCTCGAGAGGCTGGAATTGGAGGAGAGATCTTGGAGAGTTGTAGGGGCTGGAGGAGGTTACAGAGATAGGGAGGGTTGTAGGCGCTGGAGGAGGTTACAGAGATAGGGAGGGTTGTAGGGGCTGGAGGAGGTTACAGAGATAGGGAGGGGGGTAGGGGCTGGAGGAGGTTACAGAGATAGGGAGGGGTGTAGGGGCTGGAGGAGGTTACAGAGATAGGGAGGGGTGTAGGGGCTGGAGGAGGTTACAGAGATAGGGAGGGGTGTAGGGGCTGGAGGAGGTTACAGAGATAGGGAGGGGTGTAGGGGCTGGAGGAGGTTACAGAGATAGGGAGGGGTGTAGGGGCTGGAGGAGGTTACATAGGGAGGGTTGTAGGGGCTGGAGGAGGTTACAGAGATAGGGAGGGGTGTAGGGGCTGGAGGAGGTTACAGAGATAGGGAGGGGTGTAGGGGCTAGAGGAGGTTACAGAGATAGGGAGGGGTGTAGGGGCTGGAGGAGGTTACAGAGATAGGGTGTAGGGGCTGGAGGAGGTTACAGAGATAGGGAGGGGTGTAGGGGCTGGAGGAGGTTACAGAGATAGGGAGGGGTGTAGGGGCTGGAGGAGGTTACAGAGATAGGGAGGGGTGTAGGGGCTGGAGGAGGTTACAGATATAGGGAGGGGTGTAGGGGCTGGAGGTTACAGAGATAGGGAGGGGGTGTAGGGGCTGGAGGAGGATACAGAGATAGGGAGGGGTGTAGGGGCTGGAGGGGGTTACAGAGATAGGGACGGGTGTAGGAGCTGGAGGAGGTTAGAGATAGGGAGGGTTGTAGGGGCTGGAGGAGGTTACAGAGATAGGGAGGGGTGTAGGAGCTGGAGGAGGTTAGAGATAGGGAGGGTTGTAGGGGCTGGAGGAGGTTACAGAGATAGGGAGGGGTGTAGGGGCTGGAGGAGGTTACAGATATAGGGAGGGGTGTAGGGGCTGGAGGAGGTTACAGATATAGGGAGGGTTGTAGGGGCTGGAGGAGGTTACAGAGATAGGGAGGGGTGTAGGGGCTGGAGGAGGTTACAGAGATAGGGAGGGGGTGTAGGGGCTGGAGGAGGTTACAGAGATAGGGAGGGTTGTAGGGGCTGGAGGAGGTTACAGAGATAGGGAGGGGTGTAGGGGCTGGAGGAAGTTACAGAGATAGGGAGGGGTGGAGGGGCTGGAGGAGGTTACAGAGATAGGGAGAGTTGTAGGGGCTGGAGGAGGTTACAGAGATAGGGAGGGGTGTAGGGGCTGGAGGAGGTTACAGAGATAGGGAGAGTTGTAGGGGCTGGAGGAGGTTACAGAGATAGGGAGGGGTGTAGGGACTGGAGGAGGTTACAGAGATAGGGAGGGGTGTAGGGACTGGAGGAGGTTACAGAGATAGGGAGGGGTGTAGGGGCTGGAGGAGGTTACAGAGATAGGGAGGGGGTGTAGGGGCTGGAGGAGGTTACAGAGATAGGGAGGGTTATTGGGGCTGGAGGAGGTTACAGAGATAGGGAGGGGGTGTAGGAGCTGGAGGTTACAGAGATAGGGTGTAGGGGGCTGGAGGAGGTTACAGAGATAGGGAGGGGTGTAGGGGCTGGAGGAGGTTACAGACATAGGGAGGGGTGTAGGGGCTGGAGGAGGTTACAGAGATAGGGAGGGGTGTAGCGGCTGGAGGAGGTTACAGAGATAGGGAGGGGGTGTAGGTGCTGGAGGAGGTTACAGAGATAGGGAGGGGTGTAGGGGCTGGAGGAGGTTACAGAGATAGGGAGGGGTGTAGGGGCTGGAGGAGGTTACAGAGATAGGGTGTAGGGGCTGGAGGAGGTTACAGAGATAGGGAGGGGTGTAGGGGCTGGAGGTTACAGAGATAGGGAGGGGGTGTAGGGGCTGGAGGAGGTTACAGAGATAGGGAGGGGTGTAGGGGCTGGAGGAGGTTACAGAGATAGGGTGTAGGGGCTGGAGGAGGTTACAGCGATAGGGAGGGGTGTAGGGGCTGGAGGAGGTTACAGAGATAGGGTGTAGGGGCTGGAGGAGGTTACAGAGATAGGGAGGGGTGTAGGGGCTGGAGGTTACAGAGATAGGGAGGGGGTGTAGGGGCTGGAGGAGGTTACAGACATAGGGAGGGGTGTAGGGGCTGGAGGAAGTTACAGAGATAGGGAGGGGTGTAGGGGCTGGAGGAGGTTACAGAGATAGGGAGGGGTGTAGGGGCTGGAGGAGGTTACAGAGATAGGGAGGGGTGTAGCGGCTGGAGGAGGTTACAGCGATAGGGAGGGGTGTAGGGGCGGCTGGAGGTTACAGAGATAGGGAGGGGTGTAGGGGCGGCTGGAGGTTACAGAGATAGGGAGGGGTGTAGGGGCTGGAGGAGGTTTCAGAGATAGGGAGGGGTGTAGGGGCGGCTGGAGGTTACAGATAGGGAGGGTTGTAGGGGCTGGAGGAGGTTACAGAGATAAGGAGGGGTGTAGGAGCAGGAGGAGGTTACAGATAGGGAGGGTTGTAGGGGCTGGAGGAGGTGGCAGAGATAGGGAGGGGTGTAGGGGCTGGAGGAGGTTACAGAGATAGGGAGGGGTGTAGGGGCTGAAGGAGGTTACAGAGATAGGGAGGGTTATTGGGGCTGGAGGAGGTTACAGAGATAGGGAGGGGGTGTAGGAGCTGGAGGTTACAGAGATAGGGTGTAGGGGGCTGGAGGAGGTTACAGAGATAGGGAGGGGTGTAGGGGCTGGAGGAGGTTACAGACATAGGGAGGGGTGTAGGGGCTGGAGGAGGTTACAGAGATAGGGAGGGGTGTAGGGGCTGGAGGAGGTTACAGAGATAGGGAGGGGTGTAGGGGCTGGAGGAAGTTACAGAGATAGGGAGGGGTGTAGGGGCTGGAGGAGGTTACAGAGATAGGGAGGGGTGTAGGGGCTGGAGGAGGTTACAGAGATAGGGAGGGGTGTAGGGGCGGCTGGAGGTTACAGAGATAGGGAGGGGTGTAGGGGCGGCTGGAGGTTACAGAGATAGGGAGGGGTGTAGGGGCGGCTGGAGGTTACAGAGATAGGGAGGGGTGTAGGGGCTGGAGGAGGTTACAGAGATAGGGAGGGGTGTAGGCGG
>NC_052166.1:868638-893638 GCF_902713615.1 Scyliorhinus canicula
TACACCTACCCCACCCTTATACTACACCTACCCCACCCTTATACTCCACCTACCCCACCCTTAAACAACACCTACCCCACCCTTATACTCCAACTACCCCACCCTTATACTACACCTACCCCACCCTTATACTCCACCTACCCCACCCTTATACTCCACCTACCCCACCCTTATACTCCACCTACCCCACCCTTATACTCCACCTACCCCACCCTTATACTCCACCTACCCCACCCTTATACTCCAACTACCCCACCCTTATACTACACCTACCCCACCCTTATACTCCACCTACCCCACCCTTATACTACACCCACCCCACCCTTACTACACCTACCCCACCCTTATACTCCACCTACCCCACCCTTATACTCCACCTACCCCACCCTTATACTCCACCTACCCCACCCGTATACTACACATACCCCACCCTTATACACACCTACCCCACCCTTATACTACACATACCCCACCCTTATACTACACCTACCCCACCCTTATACTACACCTACCCCGCCGTTATACACCTACCCCACCCTTATACTACACCTACCCCACCCTTATACTCCACCTACCCCACCCTTATACTATACCTACCCCACCCTTATACTACACCTACCCCACCCTTATACTCCACCTACCCCAGACTTATACTACACCTACCCCACCCTTATACTCCACCTACCCCACCCTTATACTACACCTACCCCACCCTTATACTACACCTACCCCACCCTTATACTACACCTACCCCGCCCTTATACACCTACTCCACCCTTATACTACACCTACCCCACCCTTATACTCCACCTACCCCATCCTTATACTCCACCTACCCCACCCTTATACTCCACCTACCCCACACTTATACTACACCTACCCCATCCTTATACTACACCTACCCCACACTTATACTCCACCTACCCCACCCTTATACTCCACCTACCCCACCCTTATACTACACCTACCCCACACTTATACTACACCTACCCCACCCTTATACTCCACCTACCCCACCCTTACACTACACCTACCCCACCCTTATACTACACCTACCCCACACTTATACTACACCTACCCCACACTTATACTCCACCTACCCCACCCTTATACTCCACCTACCCACCCTTATACTCCACCTACCCCATTCATATACTACAGCTACCCCACCCTTATACACCTACCCCACCCTTATACTCCACCTACACCATCCTTATACTGCACCTACCCCACCCTTATACTATACCTACCCCACCTTATACTCCACCTACCCCATCCTTATACTACACCTACCCCATCCTTATACTCCACCTACCCCACCCTTATACTACACCACCCCACCCTTATCACCTACCCCACCCTTATACTCCACCTACCCCACCCTTATACTACACCTACCCCACCCTTATACTCCACCTAGCCCATCCTTATACTACACCTACCCCACCCTTATACTACACCTACCCCACCCTTGTACTACAACTACCCCGCCCTCGTACTACACCTACCCCGCCCTTATATTACGCCTACCCCGCCCTTATACTACACCTACCCCACCCTTATACTACACCTACCCCACCCTAATACTGCACCTACCCCATCCTTATACTGCACCGACCCCACCATTATACTACACCTACCCCACCCTTGTACTACACCTACCCGACCCTTGTACTACAACTACCCCGCCCTCGTACTGCACCTACCCCGCCCTTATATTACACCTACCCCACCCTTATACTACACCTACCCCACCCTTATACTACACCTCCCACCCTTATACTACACCTACCCCACCCTTATACTACACCTACCCCACCCTTCTACTACACCTCCCCTTATACTACACCTACCCCACACTTATACTACACCTACCCCACCCTTATACTACACGCCCCCACCCTTATACTACACCAACCCCACCCTTATACTACACCTCCCCACCTTATACTACACCTACCCCACCCTTATACTACACCTCCCCTTATACTACACGTATCCCACCCTAACACTACCCCACACTTCTACCCTACACTACCCCCCCCACCCTTATACTACCCTACCCCACCCTTATACTACACGCCCCCACCCTTATACTACACCTACCCCACCCTTATACTACACCTCCCCACCCTTATACTACACCTACCACACCCTTATACTACACCTCCCCACCCTTATACTACACCTACCCCACCCTTACTACACGCCTTCACCCTTATACTACACCTACCACACCCTTATACTACACCTCCCCACCCTTATACTACACGCCCCCACCCTTATACTACACCTACCCCACCCTTATACTACACTTCCCCACCCTTATACTACACCTACCACCCTTATACTACACCTCCCCACCCTTATACTACACCTCCCCACCCTTATACTACACCCACCACACCCTTATACTACACCTACCCCACCCTTATCACCTACCCCACCCTTATACTCCACCTACCCCACCCTTATACTACACCTACCCCACCCTTATACTCCACCTAGCCCATCCTTATACTACACCTCCCCACCCTTATACTACACCTACCACACCCTTATACTACACCTACCCCATCCTTATACTACACCTACCCCATCCTTATACACGTACCCCACCTTTATACTACTACCCCACCCTTATACTACACCTACCCCACCCTTATACTCCACCTACCCCATCCTTATACTACACCTACCCCACCCTTATACACCTACCACACCCTTATACTACACCTCCCCACCCTTATACTCCACCTACCCCATCCTTATACTACACCTACCCCACCCTTATACTATACCTACCCCACCCTTATACTCCACCTACCCCATCCTTATACTACACCTCCCCCATCCTTATACTACACCTACCCCACCCTTATACTCCACCTACCCCATCCTTATACTACACCTCCCCCATCCTTATACTACACCTACCCCACCCTTATACTCCACCTACCCCATCCTTATACTACACCTCCCAGCCTTATACTACTACCCCTCCCTCCTCCCAGCCACCTTCCGAGTCGGGATTGACATATTTTTCATTAGTAATGGGTTGAAGGGTTATGGAGAATGGGCAGGAAAGTGTTGAGGTCGAGTGGAGATCAGGCATGATCGTATTGAATGGCGGAGTGGGTTCGAGGGGACGATTGGTCGACCTATTTCTTGTGTTAGAGCCAGAATCCCTATAGTGCAGAGAGAGGCCATTCAGTCCATCGAGTCTGCACCAACCCTCATAGAAAGCTCCCTAACCCCAGGCCCACTCCTAGCCCTACCCCCTTCACCCCACCTAATCCCCACATCTTTAGACTGTGAAAAATGAAAATGAAATGAAAATCGCTTATTGTCACGAGTAGGCTTCAATGAAGTTACTGTGAAAAGCCCCTAGTCGCCACATTCCGGTGCCTGTTCGGGGAGGCTGGTACGGGAATCGAACCGTGCTGCTGGCCTGCCTTGGTCAGCTTTAAAAGCCAGCGATTTCGCCCGGTGAGCTAAACCAGCCCCTTTGGGCGGGGGGGGGAGGGGGAAACGGGAGCACCCGGAGGAAACCGGAGCACCCAGAGGAGGCCGGAGCACCCGGAGGAAGCCGGAGCACCCGGAGGAAACCGGAGCACCCGGAGGAGACCGGAGCACCCGGAGGAAGCCGGAGCACCCGGAGGAAGCCGGAGCACCCGGAGGAAGTCAGAGGAAACCGGAGCACCCGGAGGAGGCCGGAGCAGCCGGAGGAAGCCGGAGCACCCGGAGGAAACCGGAGCACCCGGAGGAAGCCGGAGCACCCGGAAGAAGCCGGAGCACCCGGAGGAAACCGGAGCACCCGGAAGAAGCCGGAGCACCCGGAGGAAGTCAGAGGAAACCAGAGCACCCGGAGGAAACCAGAGCACCCGGAGGAAGCCGGAGCACCCGGAGGAAGCCGGAGCACCGGAGGAAACCGGAGCACCCGGAGGAAGCCGGAGCACCCGGAGGAAGCCGGAGCACCCGGAGGAAGCCGGAGCACCGGAGGAAACCGGAGCACCCGGAGGAAGCCGGAGCACCCGGAAGAAACTCCAATGCTTCCAATGCCCTTACACTAAATGGCCCAGGTTACTGCTTCTGGGATGTAGAAACAGGTGAAGCCATTCAGCCCCTCTGAAGCTTGATCTCCCATTCAATAAGATGACGCAGATCTGATTGTAACTTCAACTCCGCTCTCCTATCTCCCCTTCCCACCCCCCCCCCACCCCCCCCCCCCCCCCCCACCCCCCCCATAACCCTAGACCCCCCCTCATCAATCAAAACTCGGCCTTGAAATATTTAACAAGGCCCCCACTGCTGCCTGGGGAGAGGTGGGGAGGGGAGAATTTCACAGACTGCCACCCCGAGTGAAGAATTTCCTCCCCATCTCATCCGCCATTATTCTCAAACTGGACCCCTCGCCCAGTTCCAGATTCACCCCCACGAGGGGGTGTAAAATCCTCTCAGCCTCCGCCTTGTTAAACCCCCCCCCCCCCCAACTAGAATCTGATACGTTTCAATAAGACCACCCCTCGTTCTTCGAAACTCCAAACGGGTTCAGACCCTGCGCTGCTCCCGATACAAACGGCCTCCACCCCGGGGAACAGACCAAACCTTCACTGAACCGTCTCCCATCGCAGAACATCCGGACTGAAGGAGATCGACACTTACACAAGGCACTAAAACATTAAGTAGCAACATACATTCAATAAATACATTTTATTTCTCCACTAAGCACTAAAATTTTCCTTCAGCCAAAAAAAAAAATCAATGTTAATTAGTCAATTGTTCGTGGGCAACATTTATACAAACTTGCGAATATATATTTGGGGGCTTAAACCCACACACAGGCTGATGTTTAAATTAATTTACAGGACGTGTCCGTCGCTGGGTCCATCCCAGTGTTTATCGCCCGTCCCTAATTGCCCCTTGAGGAGGGGATGGGTGAGCCGCCGCCTTCAACCCGCTGCAGTCCCGTGAGGTGTAGGTACACCCACTGTGCTGTTAGGGAGGGAGTGCCGGGATTTTGCCCCAGCGACAGTGAAGGAACGGCCGATATATTTCCCAGTCGGGATGGTGAGGGGCTCGGAGGGGAACCTCCAGGTGGTGGGGGTCCCAGGTATCTGCTGCTCTTGTTCTTCTAGATGGTGGAGGGCGTGGGTTTGGAAGGTGCTGCCGAAGGAGCCTTGGTGAGTTGCCGCGGTGCATCTTGTAGATGGGACACACGGCTGCTACTGTGCGTCGGTGGGGGAGGGAGTGAATGCCCGTCTGAAATGGTTCCAACGAGACACCGTTCAAGCAGCAATTAGGGATGGGCAACAAATGGCGGGGACATTTAATGGGGATTCCCTATGTAAACATGTCACGCTTAGATATCCACGATGCACACCGCAGTCGGATATGCTACTCACACATTCGGGAACACGCGCGATGGTGGGTGTGCGTCAGAGAGAGAGGGAGAGGGCGGACAGACAGCATCGTGATGGTAAAGATATCCATCCCGCCCCACCCCCATGGAAAGCCCCGTACCAACCTCCGAGCGCCAGCCACGATGGATGTAGGAACAGGTGGGATTGAAGGCACCCGTGCCACAGGTGAAGAGATGAGTCCGGTTCCAGCGTTCGATAAGTCGGATGTAATTCGCACACTCGCCCTGGGAGTGGTGAGGAGAGAGAGAGACACGTGTAACCTAACCAAGACAAAGTCACTTCAACCACACCCATCAGCTCCTGCCCCCTAATGCACCCCTGCTTACTGCGTTACAGGCTCGAGACGGGCTGAATGGGCCTCCTCCTGTTCCTGTGTAACAGGCTGGAGAGGGGCTGAATGGGCCTCCTCCTGTTTCTGTGTAACAAGCTCGAGAGGGGCTGAATGGGCCTCCTTCTATTCCTAACAGGCTCAAGAGGGGCTGAATGGACTCTTCCTGTTTCTGTGTCACGGGTGGGGCTGAATGGGCCTCCTCCTTTTTCTGTGCAACAGGCTCAAGAGGGGCTGAATGGCCTCCTCCTGTTTCTGTGCAACAGGCTGGAGAGGGGTTGAATGGCCTCCTGTTCCTGTGTAACAGGCTGGAGAGGGGCTGAATGGGCCTCCTCCTGTTCCTGTGTAACAGGCTGGAGAGGGGCTGAATGGGCCTCCCCCTGTTCCTGTGTAACAGGCTGGAGAGGGGCTGAATGGACCTCCTCCTGTTCCTGTGTAACAGGCGGGAGAGGGGCTGAATGGGCCTCCTCCTGTTCCTGTGTAACAGGCTGGAGAGGGGCTGAATGGCCTCCTCCTGTTCCTATGTAACAGGCTGGAGAGGGGCTGAATGGCCTCCTGTTCCTGTGTAACAGGCTGGAGAGGGGCTGAATGGGGCCTCCTCCTGTTCCTGTGTAACAGGCTGGAGAGGGGCTGAATGGGCTCCTCCTGTTCCTGTGTAACAGGCTGGAGAGGGGCTGAATGGGCCTCCACCTGTTGCTGTGTAACAGGCTGGAGAGGGGCTGAATGGGCCTCCTCCTGTTCCTGTGTAACAGGCTGAAGAGGGGCTGAATGGCCTCCTGTTCCAGTGTAACAGGCTGGAGAGGGGCTGAATGGCCTCCTCCTGTTCCTGTGTAACAGGCTGGAGAGGGGCTGAATGGCCTCCTCCTGTTCCTGTGTAACAGGCTGGAGAGGGGCCGAATGGGCCTCCTCCTGTTCCTGTGTAACAGGCTGGAGAGGGGCTGAATAGCCTCCTGTTCCTGTGTAACAGGCTGGAGAGGGGCTGAATGGCCTCCTGTTCCTGTGTAACAGGCTGGAGAGGGGCTGAATGGGCCTCCCCCTGTTCCTGGTGCACAGTCTGCCTGCGGGAGGTGGAAGTGGGGAGTGGAGAAGGAAACAGAAACCGAGAGCCTTACCTCCCGCCCTTTGCCGGCCAGTCGGCAGTCAGCCTGACGTCTCTCTGATGCTGGCCAATGGATCTGTCAATTTAAAGGAAAATATTAGCAATTCTGTATGGAAACCGTCTTTCACATTAAAACAGCAAAAGAGGCCATTCAGCCCATCTTTTCTGAGTCAGCTCTTTGAAAAAGCATGAGTGACAGAGTGCCGCACTGTCAGAGGGTCAGTACTGAGGGAGTGCCGCACTGTCAGAGGGTCAGTACTGAGGGAGTGCCGCACTGTCAGAGGGTCAGTACTGAGGGAGTGCCGCACTGTCAGAGGGTCAGTACTGAGGGAGTGCTGCACTGTCAGAGGGTCAGTGCTGAGGGAGTGCCGCACTGTCAGAGGGTCAGTACTGAGGGAGTGCTGCACTGTCAGAGGGTCAGTGCTGAGGGAGTGCCGCACTGTTAGAGGGTCAGTACTGAGGGAGTGCCGCACTGTCAGATGGTCAGTACTGAGGGAGTGCCGCACTGTCAGAGGGTCAGTACTGAGGGAGTGCCACACTGTCAGAGGGTCAGTACTGAGGGAGTGCCGCACTGTGAGAGGGTCAGTACTGAGGGAGTGCCGCACTGTCAGAGGGTCAGTCCTGAGGGAGTGCCGCACTGTCAGAGGGTCAGTACTGAGGGAGCGCCGCACTGTCAGAGGGTCAGTACTGAGGGAGTGCCGCACTGTCAGAGGGTCAATACTGAGGGAGTGCTGCACTGTCAGAGGGTCAGTACTGAGGGAGTGCCGCACTGTCAGAGGGTCAATACTGAGGGAGTGCTGCACTGTCAGAGGGTCAGTACTGAGGGAGTGCCGCGCTGTCAGAGGGTCAGTACTGAGGGAGTGCCGCACTGTCAGAGGGTCAGTACTGAGGGAGTGCTGCACTGTCAGAGGGTCAGTACTGAGGGAATGCTGCACTGTCAGAGAGTCAGTACTGAGGGAGTGCCGCACTGTCAGAGGGTCAGTACTGAGGGAGTGCCGCCCTGTCAGAGGGTCAGTACTGAGGGAGTGCCGCACTGTCAGAGGGTCAGTACTGAGGGAGCGCCGCACTGTCAGAGGGTCAGTACTGAGGGAGTGCCGCACTGTCAGAGGGTCAGTACTGAGGGAGTGCTGCACTATCAGAGGGTCAGTACTGAGGGAGTGCCGCACTGTCAGAGGGTCAGTGCTCAGGGAGCTCCGCACTGTCAGAGGGTCAGTACTGAGGGAGTGCCGCACTGTCAGAGGGTCAGTACTGAGGGAGTGCCGCACTGTCAGAGGGTCAGTACTGAGGGAGTGCCGCACTGTCAGAGGGTCAGTACTGAGGGAGTGCCGCACTGTCAGAGGGTCAGTACTGAGGGAGTGCCGCACTGTCAGAGGGTCAGTACTGAGGGAGTGCCACACTGTCAGAGGGTCAGTACTGAGGGAGTGCCGCACTGTCAGAGGGTCAGTACTGAGGGAGCGCCGCACTGTCAGAGGGTCAGTACTGAGGGAGTGCCGCACTGTCAGAGGGTCAGTGCTGAGGGAGTGCTGCGCTGTCAGAGGGTCAGTACTGAGGGAGTGCCGCACTGTCAGAGGGTCAGTACTGAGGGAGTGCTGCACTGTCAGAGGGTCAGTACTGAGGGAATGCTGCACTGTCAGAGAGTCAGTACTGAGGGAGTGCCGCACTGTCAGAGGGTCAGTACTGAGGGAGTGCCGCCCTGTCAGAGGGTCAGTACTGAGGGAGTGCCGCACTGTCAGAGGGTCAGTACTGAGGGAGCGCCGCACTGTCAGAGGGTCAGTACTGAGGGAGTGCCGCACTGTCAGAGGGTCAGTACTGAGGGAGTGCTGCACTATCAGAGGGTCAGTACTGAGGGAGTGCCGCACTGTCAGAGGGTCAGTGCTCAGGGAGTGCTGCACTGTCAGAGGGTCAGTACTGAGGGAGTGCTGCACTGTCAGAGAGTCAGTACTGAGGGAGTGCTGCACTGTCAGAGAGTCAGTACTGAGGGAGTGCCGCACTGTCAGAGGGTCAGTACTGAGGGAGTGCCGCACTGTCAGAGGGTCAGTACTGAGGGAATGCTGCACTGTCAGAGGGTCAGTACTGAGGGAGTCCCGCACTGTCAGAGGGTCAGTACTGAGGGAGTGCCGCACTGTCAGAGGGTCAGTACTGAGGGAGTGCCGCACTGTCAGAGGGTCAGTACTGAGGGAGTCCCGCACTGTCAGAGGGTCAGTACTGAGGGAGTGCCGCACTGTCAGAGGGTCAGTACTGAGGGAGTGCCGCCCTGTCGGAGGGTCAGTACTGAGGGAGTGCCGCACTGTCAGAGGGTCAGTACTGAGGGAGTGCCGCTCTGTCAGAGGGTCAGTACTGAGGGAGTGCCGCACTGTCAGAGGGTCAGTTGGTTTCCTGCGTGCCACATTTTCGGAAGGATCTGAAGGCATTGGGAGAGAGAGAGAGAGAGAGACAGAGGGAGTGAGTGGCAGAGCGAGAGAGGGAGAGGGAGAGGGGATAAGATTGACGAGGGGCCTGTGCTCTGTGGCTGGATTGGAGATGCGGTCAGGCTGAGAGGGGGATGCGTCCCAATCCGGGGAGGGAGTTCTCCGGAATGATTGAGTGACTGCAGCATACTCACAATGAGCGGCTCCCTGTTGATGTTGTGCATATCGAGAGCGAGCAGGTATTCCCGCGTTCCCAGGTACATCCGGTCCTGATCCTGGTCCATTAACAGGATGCGGAAGTCAGTGGAGTTGAGCATGAAGTTAAGCGGCCTCGCTGTGCCTGAGTGTAGGAGCTCTGAAACACAATCACAGGACGGGGTGGGTAAGTCGCTGTAACGCTGCATCATCCCCCGTTCCGGATCACTGAAACCTCATTGGCAGGTCCGCTTCCTCCTGACCCAGGGGGGCGGCCAGTGCCGAGCGGGATGGACCCTGTCAGCCAGCTCACCTCGGCCAGGAAAAACCTACCAGAAACAGGTCCAGGCCGCAGGCGAGCCAGGGGGTCATCCAATCCCACTCTCTACCCCTCTACAGTCGCGGCCTGCTGTCCTCGGAGAGGGTGAATGCCGTCCACGGGAACCATCGAGACAGTCCGTGCCCGCTGGGCCGCAGTGTATGGGGCACCATCGAGACAGTCCGTGCCCGCTGGGTATCACGGTGTCTGGGGCACCATCGAGACAGTCCGTGCCCGCTGGGCCGCAGTGTCTGGGGCCCCATCGAGACAGTCCGTGCCCGCTGGGCCGCAGTGTCTGGGGCACCATCGAGACAGTCCGTGCCCGCTGGGTATCACAGTGTCTGGGGCACCATCGAGACAGTCCGTGCCCGCTGGGTATCACAGTGTCTGGGGCACCATCGAGACAGTCCGTGCCCGCTGGGTATCACAGTGTCTGGGGCACCATCGAGACAGTCCGTGCCCGCTGGGTATCGCCGTGTCTGGGGCACCATCGAGACAGTCCGTGCCCGCTGGGCCGCAGTGTCTGGGGCACCATCGAGACAGTCCGTGCCCGCTGGGCCGCAGTGTCTGGGGCACCATCGAGACAGTCCGTGCCCGCTGGGTATCGCCGTGTCTGGGGCACCATCGAGACAGTCCGTGCCCGCTGGGCCGCAGTGTCTGGGGCACCATCGAGACAGTCCGTGCCCGCTGGGTATCGCTGTGTCTGGGGCACCATCGAGACAGTCCGTGCCCGCTGGGTATCGCAGTGTCTGGGGCACCATCGAGACAGTCCGTGCCCGCTGGGCCGCAGTGTCTGGGGCACCATCGAGACAGTCCGTGCCCGCTGGGTATCACAGTGTCTGGGGCACCATCGAGACAGTCCGTGCCCGCTGGGTATCACAGTGTCTGGGGCACCATCGAGACAGTCCGTGCCCGCTGGGTATCGCCGTGTCTGGGGCACCATCGAGACAGTCCGTGCCCGCGGGGTATCGCCGTGTCTGGGGCACCATCGAGACAGTCCGTGCCCGCTGGGCCGGTGTCTGGGGCACCATCGAGACAGTCCGTGCCCGCTGGGTATCACAGTGTCTGGGGCACCATCGAGACAGCCCGTGCCCGCTGGTCCGCAGTGTTTGGGGCACCATCGAGACAGTCCGTGCCCGCTGGGCCGCAGTGTCTGGGGCACCATCGAGACAGTCCGTGCCCGCTGGGCCGCAGTGTCTGGGGCACCATCGAGACAGTCCGTGCCCGCTGGGCCGCAGTGTCTGGGGCACCATCGAGACAGTCCGTGCCCGCTGGGCCGCAGTGTCTGGGGCACCATCGAGACAGTCCGTGCCCGCTGGGCCGCCGTATCTGGGGCACCATCGAGACAGTCCGTGCCCGCTGGGTATCGCTGTCTCTGGGGCCCCATCGAGACAGTCCGTGCCCGCTGGGCCGCAGTGTCTGGGGCACCATCGAGACAGTCCGTGCCCGCTGGGTATCACAGTGTCTGGGGCCCCATCGAGACAGTCCGTGCCCGCTGGGTATCACAGTGTCTGGGGCCCCATCGAGACAGTCCGTGCCCGCTGGGTATCACAGTGTCTGGGGCACCATCGAGACAGTCCGTGCCCGCTGGGTATCGCTGTGTCTGGGGCACCATCGAGACAGTCCGTGCCCGCTGGGTATCACAGTGTCTGGGGCCCCATCGAGACAGTCCGTGCCCGCTGGGTATCACAGTGTCTGGGGCACCATCGAGAAAGTCCGTGCCCGCTGGGCCGCAGTGTCTGGGGCACCATCGAGACAGTCCGTGCCCGCTGGGTATCACAGTGTCTGGGGCACCATCGAGACAGTCCGTGCCCGCTGGGCCGCAGTGTCTGGGGCACCATCGAGACAGTCCGTGCCCGCTGGGTATCACAGTGTCTGGGGCACCATCGAGACAGTCCGTGCCCGCTGGGCCGCAGTGTCTGGGGCACCATCGAGACAGTCCGTGCCCGCTGGGCCGCCGTATCTGGGGCACCATCGAGACAGTCCGTGCCCGCTGGGCCGCAGTGTCTGGGGCACCATCGAGACAGTCCGTGCCCGCTGGGTATCACAGTGTCTGGGGCCCCATCGAGACAGTCCGTGCCCGCTGGGCCGCAGTGTCTGGGGCACCATCGAGACAGTCCGTGCCCGCTGGGTATCACAGTGTCTGGGGCACCATCGAGACAGTCCGTGCCCGCTGGGCCGCAGTGTCTGGGGCACCATCGAGACAGTCCGTGCCCGCTGGGTATCACAGTGTCTGGGGCACCATCGAGACAGTCCGAGCCCGCTGGGTATCGCAGTGTCTGGGGCACCATCGAGACAGTCCGTGCCCGCTGGGTATCACAGTGTCTGGGGCACCATCGAGACAGTCCGTGCCCGCTGGGCCGCAGTGTCTGGGGCACCATCGAGACAGTCCGTGCCCGCTGGGCCGCAGTGTCTGGGGCACCATCGAGACAGTCCGTGCCCGCTGGGCCGCAGTGTCTGGGGCACCATCGAGACAGTCCGTGCCCGCTGGGTATCACAGTGTCTGGGGCACCATCGAGACAGTCCGTGCCCGCTGGGTATCACAGTGTCTGGGGCACCATCGAGACAGTCCGTGCCCGCTGGGCCGCAGTGTCTGGGGCACCATCGAGACAGTCCGTGCCCGCTGGGTATCACAGTGTCTGGGGCACCATCGAGACAGTCCGTGCCCGCTGGGCCGCAGTGTCTGGGGCACCATCGAGACAGTCCGTGCCCGCTGGGTATCACAGTGTCTGGGGCACCATCGAGACAGTCCGTGCCCGCTGGGCCGCAGTGTCTGGGGCACCATCGAGACAGTCCGTGCCCGCTGGGCCGCAGTGTCTGGGGCACCATCGAGACAGTCCGTGCCCGCTGGGCCGCAGTGTCTGGGGCACCATCGAGACAGTCCGTGCCCGCTGGGCCGCAGTGTCTGGGGCACCATCGAGACAGTCCGTGCCCGCTGGGTATCGCAGTGTCTGGGGCACCATCGAGACAGTCCGTGCCCGCTGGGCCGCAGTGTCTGGGGCACCATCGAGACAGTCCGTGCCCGCTGGGCCGCAGTGTTTGGGGCACCATCGAGACAGTCCGTGCCCGCTGGGTATCACAGTGTCTGGGGCACCATCGAGACAGTCCGTGCCCGCTGGGCCGCAGTGTCTGGGGCACCATCGAGACAGTCCGTGCCCGCTGGGCCGCAGTGTCTGGGGCACCATCGAGACAGCCCGTGCCCGCTGGGTATCACAGTGTCTGGGGCACCATCGAGACAGTCCGTGCCCGCTGGGTATCACAGTGTCTGGGGCACCATCGAGACAGTCCGTGCCCGCTGGGCCGCAGTGTCTGGGGCACCATCGAGACAGTCCGTGCCCGCTGGGCCGCAGTGTCTGGGGCACCATCGAGACAGTCCGTGCCCGCTGGGTATCGCTGTGTCTGGGGCACCATCGAGACAGTCCGTGCCCGCTGGGTATCACAGTGTCTGGGGCCCCATCGAGACAGTCCGTGCCCGCTGGGTATCGCAGTGTCTGGGGCACCATCGAGACAGTCCGTGCCCGCTGGGTATCGCAGTGTCTGGGGCTCCATCGAGACAGTCCGTGCCCGCTGGGCCGCAGTGTCTGGGGCACCATCAAGACAGTCCGTGCCCGCTGGGTATCACAGTGTCTGGGGCACCATCGAGACAGTCCGTGCCCGCTGGGTATCGCTGTGTCTGGGGCCCCATCGAGACAGTCCGTGCCCGCTGGGCCGCAGTGTCTGGGGCCCCATCGAGACAGTCCGTGCCCGCTGGGCCGCAGTGTCTGGGGCACCATCGAGACAGTCCGTGCCCGCTGGGTATCGCTGTGTCTGAGGCACCATCGAGACAGCCCATGCCCGCTGGGTATCGCTGTGTCTGGGGCCCCATCGAGACAGTCCGTGCCCGCTGGGTATCGCTGTGTCTGGGGCACCATCGAGACAGTCCGTGCCCGCTGAGTATCACAGTGTCTGGGGCACCATCGAGACAGTCCGTGCCCGCTGGGCCGCCGTATCTGGGGCATCATCGAGACAGTCCGTGCCCGCTGGGTATCACAGTGTCTGGGGCCCCATCGAGACAGTCCGTGCCCGCTGGGTATCGCTGTGTCTGGGGCACCATCGAGACAGTCCGTGCCCGCTGGGTATCACAGTGTCTGGGGCACCATCGAGACAGTCCGTGCCCGCTGGGTATCGCAGTGTCTGGGGCACCATCGAGACAGTCCGTGCCCGCTGGGCCGCAGTGTCTGGGGCACCATCGAGACAGTCCGTGCCCGCTGGGCCGCAGTGTCTGGGGCACCATCGAGACAGTCCGTGCCCGCGGGGCCGCAGTGTCTGGGGCACCATCGAGACAGTCCGTGCCCGCTGGGTATCACAGTGTCTGGGGCACCATCGAGACAGTCTGTGCCCGCTGGGTATCACAGTGTCTTGGGCACCATCGAGACAGTCCGTGCCCGCTGGGTATCGCCGTGCCTGGGGCACCATCGAGACAGTCCGTGCCCGCTGGGTATCGCAGTGTCTGGGGCACCATCGAGACAGTCCGTGCCCGCTGGGTATCACAGTGTCTGGGGCACCATCGAGACAGTCCGTGCCCGCTGGGTATCACAGTGTCTGGGGCACCATCGAGACAGTCCGTGCCCGCTGGGCCGCAGTGTCTGGGGCACCATCGAGACAGTCCGTGCCCGCTGGGTATCACAGTGTCTGGGGCACCATCGAGACAGTCCGTGCCCGCTGGGTATCACAGTGTCTGGGGCACCATCGAGACAGTCCGTGCCCGCTGGGTATCACAGTGTCTGGGGCACCATCGAGACAGTCCGTGCCCGCTGGGTATCGCAGTGTCTGGGGCACCATCGAGACAGTCCGTGCCCGCTGGGCCGCAGTGTCTGGGGCACCATCGAGACAGTCCGTGCCCACTGGGTATCACAGTGTCTGGGGCACCATCGAGACAGTCCGTGCCCGCTGGGCCGCCGTGTCTGGGGCACCATCGAGACAGTCCGTACCCGCTGGGCCGCAGTGTCTGGGGCACCATCGAGACAGTCCGTGCCCGCTGGGCCGCAGTGTCTGGGGCACCATCGAGACAGTCCGTGCCCGCTGGGTATCACAGTGTCTGGGGCACCATCGAGACAGTCCGTGCCCGCTGGGTATCACAGTGTCTGGGGCACCATCGAGACAGTCCGTGCCCGCTGGGCCGCAGTGTCTGGGGCACCATCGAGACAGTCCGTGCCCGCTGGGCCGCAGTGTCTGGGGCACCATCGAGACAGTCCGTGCCCGCTGGGCCGCAGTGTCTGGGGCACCATCGAGACAGTCCGTGCCCGCTGGGTATCACAGTGTCTGGGGCACCATCGAGACAGTCCGTGCCCGCTGGGCCGCAGTGTCTAGGGCACCATCGAGACAGTCCGTGCCCGCTGGGTATCGCAGTGTCTGGGGCACCATCGAGACAGTCCGTGCCCGCTGGGCCGCCGTATCTGGGGCACCATCGAGACAGTCCGTGCCCGCTGGGCCGCAGTGCCTGGGGCACCATCGAGACAGTCCGTGCCCGCTGGGTATCGCTGTGTCTGGGGCACCATCGAGACAGTCCGTGCCCGCTGGGCCGCAGTGTCTGGGGCACCATCGAGACAGTCCGTGCCCGCTGGGCCGCAGTGTCTGAGGCACCATCGAGACAGTCCGTGCCCGCTGGGCCGCAGTGTTTGGGGCACCATCGAGACAGTCCGTGCCCGCTGGGTATCACAGTGTCTGGGGCACCATCGAGACAGTCCGTGCCCGCTGGGTATCACAGTGTCTTGGGCACCATCGAGACAGTCCGTGCCCGCTGGGCCGCAGTGTTTGGGGCACCATCGAGACAGTCCGTGCCCGCTGGGTATCGCCGTGTCTGGGGCACCATCGAGACAGTCCGTGCCCGCTGGGTATCACAGTGTCTGGGGCACCATCGAGACAGTCCGTGCCCGCTGGGCCGCAGTGTCTGGGGCACCATCGAGACAGTCCGTGCCCACTGGGCCGCAGTGTCTGGGGCACCATCGAGACAGTCCGTGCCCGCTGGGTATCACAGTGTCTGGGGCACCATCGAGACAGTCCGTGCCCGCTGGGTATCACAGTGTCTGGGGCCCCATCGAGACAGTCCGTGCCCGCTGGGTATCACAGTGTCTGGGGCACCATCGAGACAGTCCGTGCCCGCTGGGCCGCAGTGTTTGGGGCCCCATCGAGACAGTCCGTGCCCGCTGGGCCGCAGTGTCTGGGGCACCATCGAGACAGTCCGTGCCCGCTGGGTATCGCAGTGTCTGGGGCACCATCGAGACAGTCCGTGCCCGCTGGGTATCACAGTGTCTGGGGCACCATCGAGACAGTCCGTGCCCGCTGGGTATCGCTGTGTCTGGGGCCCCATCGAGACAGTCCGTGCCCGCTGGGCCGCAGTGTCTGGGGCCCCATCGAGACAGTCCGTGCCCGCTGGGCCGCAGTGTCTGGGGCACCATCGAGACAGTCCGTGCCCGCTGGGTATCGCTGTGTCTGGGGCACCATCGAGACAGTCCGTGCCCGCTGGGTATCGCTGTGTCTGGGGCCCCATCGAGACAGTCCGTGCCCGCTGGGTATCGCTGTGTCTGGGGCACCATCGAGACAGTCCGTGCCCGCTGGGTATCACAGTGTCTGGGGCACCATCGAGACAGTACGTGCCCGCTGGGCCGCAGTGTCTGGGGCACCATCGAGACAGTCCGTGCCCGCTGGGTATCACAGTGTCTGGGGCCCCATCGAGACAGTCCGTGCCCGCTGGGTATCACAGTGTCTGGGGCACCATCGAGACAGTCCGTGCCCGCTGGGCCGCAGTGTCTGGGGCACCATCGAGACAGTCCGTGCCCGCTGGGCCGCAGTGTCTGGGGCACCATCGAGACAGTCCATGCCCGCTGGGTATCACAGTGTCTGGGGCACCATCGAGACAGTCCGTGCCCGCTGGGTATCGCCGTGTCTGGGGCACCATCGAGACAGTCCGTGCCCGCTGGGCCGCAGTGTCTGGGGCACCATCGAGACAGTCCGTGCCCGCTGGGTATCACAGTGTCTGGGGCACCATCGAGACAGTCCGTGCCCGCTGGGCCGCAGTGTCTGGGGCACCATCGAGACAGTCCGTGCCCGCTGGGCCGCAGTGTCTGGGGCACCATCGAGACAGTCCGTGCCCGCTGGGTATCGCTGTGTCTGGGGCACCATCGAGACAGTCCGTGCCCGCTGGGTATCACAGTGTCTGGGGCACCATCGAGACAGTCCGTGCCCGCTGGGTATCACAGTGTCTGGGGCCCCATCGAGACAGTCCGTGCCCGCTGGGTATCACAGTGTCTGGGGCACCATCGAGACAGTCCGTGCCCGCTGGGTATCACAGTGTCTGGGGCACCATCGAGACAGTCCGTGCCCGCTGGGTATCACAGTGTCTGGGGCACCATCGGGACAGTCCGTGCCCGCTGGGCCGCAGTGTCTGGGGCACCATCGAGACAGTCTGTGCCCGCTGGGCCGCAGTGTCTGGGGCACCATCGAGACAGTCCGTGCCCGCTGGGTATCGCTGTGTCTGGGGCACCATCGAGACAGTCCGTGCCCGCTGGGCCGCAGTGTCTGGGGCACCATCGAGACAGTCCGTGCCCGCTGGGCCGCAGTGTCTGGGGCACCATCGAGACAGTCCATGCCCGCTGGGCCGCAGTGTCTGGGGCACCATCGAGACAGTCCGTGCCCGCTGGGTATCACAGTGTCTGGGGCACCATCGAGACAGTCCGTGCCCGCTGGGTATCGCAGTGTTTGGGGCACCATCGAGACAGTCCGTGCCCGCTGGGTATCGCCGTGTCTGGGGCACCATCGAGACAGTCCGTGCCCGCTGGGTATCACAGTGTCTGGGGCACCATCGAGACAGTCCGTGCCCGCTGGGTATCGCAGTGTCTGGGGCACCATCGAGACAGTACGTGCCCGCTGGGCCGCAGTGTCTGGGGCACCATCGAGACAGTCCGTGCCCGCTGGGTATCACAGTGTCTGGGGCCCCATCGAGACAGTCCGTGCCCGCTGGGTATCACAGTGTCTGGGGCACCATCGAGACAGTCCGTGCCCGCTGGGCCGCAGTGTCTGGGGCACCATCGAGACAGTCCGTGCCCGCTGGGCCGCAGTGTCTGGGGCACCATCGAGACAGTCCGTGCCCGCTGGGCCGCAGTGTCTGGGGCACCATCGAGACAGTCCGTGCCCGCTGGGCCGCAGTGTCTGGGGCACCATCGAGACAGTCCGTGCCCGCTGGGTATCGCAGTGTCTGGGGCACCATCGAGACAGTCCGTGCCCGCTGGGCCGCAGTGTCTGGGGCACCATCGAGACAGTCCGTGCCCGCTGGGCCGCAGTGTTTGGGGCACCATCGAGACAGTCCGTGCCCGCTGGGTATCACAGTGTCTGGGGCACCATCGAGACAGTCCGTGCCCGCTGGGCCGCAGTGTCTGGGGCACCATCGAGACAGTCCGTGCCCGCTGGGCCGCAGTGTCTGGGGCACCATCGAGACAGCCCGTGCCCGCTGGGTATCACAGTGTCTGGGGCACCATCGAGACAGTCCGTGCCCGCTGGGTATCACAGTGTCTGGGGCACCATCGAGACAGTCCGTGCCCGCTGGGCCGCAGTGTCTGGGGCACCATCGAGACAGTCCGTGCCCGCTGGGCCGCAGTGTCTGGGGCACCATCGAGACAGTCCGTGCCCGCTGGGTATCGCAGTGTCTGGGGCACCATCGAGACAGTCCGTGCCCGCTGGGTATCACAGTGTCTGGGGCCCCATCGAGACAGTCCGTGCCCGCTGGGTATCGCAGTGTCTGGGGCACCATCGAGACAGTCCGTGCCCGCTGGGTATCGCAGTGTCTGGGGCTCCATCGAGACAGTCCGTGCCCGCTGGGCCGCAGTGTCTGGGGCACCATCAAGACAGTCCGTGCCCGCTGGGTATCACAGTGTCTGGGGCACCATCGAGACAGTCCGTGCCCGCTGGGTATCGCTGTGTCTGGGGCCCCATCGAGACAGTCCGTGCCCGCTGGGCCGCAGTGTCTGGGGCCCCATCGAGACAGTCCGTGCCCGCTGGGCCGCAGTGTCTGGGGCACCATCGAGACAGTCCGTGCCCGCTGGGTATCGCTGTGTCTGAGGCACCATCGAGACAGCCCATGCCCGCTGGGTATCGCTGTGTCTGGGGCCCCATCGAGACAGTCCGTGCCCGCTGGGTATCGCTGTGTCTGGGGCACCATCGAGACAGTCCGTGCCCGCTGAGTATCACAGTGTCTGGGGCACCATCGAGACAGTCCGTGCCCGCTGGGCCGCCGTATCTGGGGCATCATCGAGACAGTCCGTGCCCGCTGGGTATCACAGTGTCTGGGGCCCCATCGAGACAGTCCGTGCCCGCTGGGTATCGCTGTGTCTGGGGCACCATCGAGACAGTCCGTGCCCGCTGGGTATCGCAGTGTCTGGGGCACCATCGAGACAGTCCGTGCCCGCTGGGTATCGCAGTGTCTGGGGCACCATCGAGACAGTCCGTGCCCGCTGGGCCGCAGTGTCTGGGGCACCATCGAGACAGTCCGTGCCCGCTGGGCCGCAGTGTCTGGGGCACCATCGAGACAGTCCGTGCCCGCTGGGCCGCAGTGTCTGGGGCACCATCGAGACAGTCCGTGCCCGCTGGGTATCACAGTGTCTGGGGCACCATCGAGACAGTCTGTGCCCGCTGGGTATCACAGTGTCTTGGGCACCATCGAGACAGTCCGTGCCCGCTGGGTATCGCCGTGCCTGGGGCACCATCGAGACAGTCCGTGCCCGCTGGGTATCGCAGTGTCTGGGGCACCATCGAGACAGTCCGTGCCCGCTGGGTATCACAGTGTCTGGGGCACCATCGAGACAGTCCGTGCCCGCTGGGTATCACAGTGTCTGGGGCACCATCGAGACAGTCCGTGCCCGCTGGGCCGCAGTGTCTGGGGCACCATCGAGACAGTCCGTGCCCGCTGGGTATCACAGTGTCTGGGGCACCATCGAGACAGTCCGTGCCCGCTGGGTATCACAGTGTCTGGGGCACCATCGAGACAGTCCGTGCCCGCTGGGTATCACAGTGTCTGGGGCACCATCGAGACAGTCCGTGCCCGCTGGGTATCGCAGTGTCTGGGGCACCATCGAGACAGTCCGTGCCCGCTGGGCCGCAGTGTCTGGGGCACCATCGAGACAGTCCGTGCCCGCTGGGTATCACAGTGTCTGGGGCACCATCGAGACAGTCCGTGCCCGCTGGGCCGCCGTGTCTGGGGCACCATCGAGACAGTCCGTACCCGCTGGGCCGCAGTGTCTGGGGCACCATCGAGACAGTCCGTGCCCGCTGGGCCGCAGTGTCTGGGGCACCATCGAGACAGTCCGTGCCCGCTGGGTATCACAGTGTCTGGGGCACCATCGAGACAGTCCGTGCCCGCTGGGTATCACAGTGTCTGGGGCACCATCGAGACAGTCCGTGCCCGCTGGGCCGCAGTGTCTGGGGCACCATCGAGACAGTCCGTGCCCGCTGGGCCGCAGTGTCTGGGGCACCATCGAGACAGTCCGTGCCCGCTGGGCCGCAGTGTCTGGGGCACCATCGAGACAGTCCGTGCCCGCTGGGTATCACAGTGTCTGGGGCACCATCGAGACAGTCCGTGCCCGCTGGGCCGCAGTGTCTAGGGCACCATCGAGACAGTCCGTGCCCGCTGGGTATCGCAGTGTCTGGGGCACCATCGAGACAGTCCGTGCCCGCTGGGCCGCCGTATCTGGGGCACCATCGAGACAGTCCGTGCCCGCTGGGCCGCAGTGCCTGGGGCACCATCGAGACAGTCCGTGCCCGCTGGGTATCGCTGTGTCTGGGGCACCATCGAGACAGTCCGTGCCCGCTGGGCCGCAGTGTCTGGGGCACCATCGAGACAGTCCGTGCCCGCTGGGGCCGCAGTGTCTGAGGCACCATCGAGACAGTCCGTGCCCGCTGGGCCGCAGTGTTTGGGGCACCATCGAGACAGTCCGTGCCCGCTGGGTATCACAGTGTCTGGGGCACCATCGAGACAGTCCGTGCCCGCTGGGTATCACAGTGTCTTGGGCACCATCGAGACAGTCCGTGCCCGCTGGGCCGCAGTGTTTGGGGCACCATCGAGACAGTCCGTGCCCGCTGGGTATCGCCGTGTCTGGGGCACCATCGAGACAGTCCGTGCCCGCTGGGTATCACAGTGTCTGGGGCACCATCGAGACAGTCCGTGCCCGCTGGGCCGCAGTGTCTGGGGCACCATCGAGACAGTCCGTGCCCACTGGGCCGCAGTGTCTGGGGCACCATCGAGACAGTCCGTGCCCGCTGGGTATCACAGTGTCTGGGGCACCATCGAGACAGTCCGTGCCCGCTGGGTATCACAGTGTCTGGGGCCCCATCGAGACAGTCCGTGCCCGCTGGGTATCACAGTGTCTGGGGCACCATCGAGACAGTCCGTGC
This sequence comes from Scyliorhinus canicula, assembly GCF_902713615.1. Taxonomy (NCBI): domain Eukaryota; kingdom Metazoa; phylum Chordata; class Chondrichthyes; order Carcharhiniformes; family Scyliorhinidae; genus Scyliorhinus; species Scyliorhinus canicula. Next base: position 889,832 of record NC_052166.1, read on the forward strand.
CCGCTGGGCCGCAGTGTTTGGGGCCCCATCGAGACAGTCCGTGCCCGCTGGGCCGCAGTGTCTGGGGCACCATCGAGACAGTCCGTGCCCGCTGGGTATCGCAGTGTCTGGGGCACCATCGAGACAGTCCGTGCCCGCTGGGTATCACAGTGTCTGGGGCACCATCGAGACAGTCCGTGCCCGCTGGGTATCGCTGTGTCTGGGGCCCCATCGAGACAGTCCGTGCCCGCTGGGCCGCAGTGTCTGGGGCCCCATCGAGACAGTCCGTGCCCGCTGGGCCGCAGTGTCTGGGGCACCATCGAGACAGTCCGTGCCCGCTGGGTATCGCTGTGTCTGGGGCACCATCGAGACAGTCCGTGCCCGCTGGGTATCGCTGTGTCTGGGGCCCCATCGAGACAGTCCGTGCCCGCTGGGTATCGCTGTGTCTGGGGCACCATCGAGACAGTCCGTGCCCGCTGGGTATCACAGTGTCTGGGGCACCATCGAGACAGTACGTGCCCGCTGGGCCGCAGTGTCTGGGGCACCATCGAGACAGTCCGTGCCCGCTGGGTATCACAGTGTCTGGGGCCCCATCGAGACAGTCCGTGCCCGCTGGGTATCACAGTGTCTGGGGCACCATCGAGACAGTCCGTGCCCGCTGGGCCGCAGTGTCTGGGGCACCATCGAGACAGTCCATGCCCGCTGGGCCGCAGTGTCTGGGGCACCATCGAGACAGTCCATGCCCGCTGGGTATCACAGTGTCTGGGGCACCATCGAGACAGTCCGTGCCCGCTGGGTATCGCCGTGTCTGGGGCACCATCGAGACAGTCCGTGCCCGCTGGGCCGCAGTGTCTGGGGCACCATCGAGACAGTCCGTGCCCGCTGGGTATCACAGTGTCTGGGGCACCATCGAGACAGTCCGTGCCCGCTGGGCCGCAGTGTCTGGGGCACCATCGAGACAGTCCGTGCCCGCTGGGCCGCAGTGTCTGGGGCACCATCGAGACAGTCCGTGCCCGCTGGGTATCGCTGTGTCTGGGGCACCATCGAGACAGTCCGTACCCGCTGGGTATCACAGTGTCTGGGGCACCATCGAGACAGTCCGTGCCCGCTGGGTATCACAGTGTCTGGGGCCCCATCGAGACAGTCCGTGCCCGCTGGGTATCACAGTGTCTGGGGCACCATCGAGACAGTCCGTGCCCGCTGGGTATCACAGTGTCTGGGGCACCATCGAGACAGTCCGTGCCCGCTGGGTATCACAGTGTCTGGGGCACCATCGGGACAGTCCGTGCCCGCTGGGCCGCAGTGTCTGGGGCACCATCGAGACAGTCTGTGCCCGCTGGGCCGCAGTGTCTGGGGCACCATCGAGACAGTCCGTGCCCGCTGGGTATCGCTGTGTCTGGGGCACCATCGAGACAGTCCGTGCCCGCTGGGCCGCAGTGTCTGGGGCACCATCGAGACAGTCCGTGCCCGCTGGGCCGCAGTGTCTGGGGCACCATCGAGACAGTCCATGCCCGCTGGGCCGCAGTGTCTGGGGCACCATCGAGACAGTCCGTGCCCGCTGGGTATCACAGTGTCTGGGGCACCATCGAGACAGTCCGTGCCCGCTGGGTATCGCAGTGTTTGGGGCACCATCGAGACAGTCCGTGCCCGCTGGGTATCGCCGTGTCTGGGGCACCATCGAGACAGTCCGTGCCCGCTGGGTATCACAGTGTCTGGGGCACCATCGAGACAGTCCGTGCCCGCTGGGTCTCGCAGTGTCTGGGGCACCATCGAGACAGTACGTGCCCGCTGGGCCGCAGTGTCTGGGGCACCATCGAGACAGTCCGTGCCCGCTGGGTATCGCAGTGTCTGGGGCCCCATCGAGACAGTCCGTGCCCGCTGGGTATCACAGTGTCTGGGGCACCATCGAGACAGTCCGTGCCCGCTGGGCCGCAGTGTCTGGGGCACCATCGAGACAGTCCGTGCCCGCTGGGCCGCAGTGTCTGGGGCACCATCGAGACAGTCCATGCCCGCTGGGTATCACAGTGTCTGGGGCACCATCGAGACAGTCCGTGCCCGCTGGGTATCGCCGTGTCTGGGGCACCATCGAGACAGTCCGTGCCCGCTGGGCCGCAGTGTCTGGGGCACCATCGAGACAGTCCGTGCCCGCTGGGTATCACAGTGTCTGGGGCACCATCGAGACAGTCCGTGCCCGCTGGGCCGCAGTGTCTGGGGCACCATCGAGACAGTCCGTGCCCGCTGGGCCGCAGTGTCTGGGGCACCATCGAGACAGTCCGTGCCCGCTGGGTATCGCTGTGTCTGGGGCACCATCGAGACAGTCCGTGCCCGCTGGGTATCACAGTGTCTGGGGCACCATCGAGACAGTCCGTGCCCGCTGGGTATCACAGTGTCTGGGGCCCCATCGAGACAGTCCGTGCCCGCTGGGTATCACAGTGTCTGGGGCACCATCGAGACAGTCCGTGCCCGCTGGGTATCACAGTGTCTGGGGCACCATCGAGACAGTCCGTGCCCGCTGGGTATCACAGTGTCTGGGGCACCATCGGGACAGTCCGTGCCCGCTGGGCCGCAGTGTCTGGGGCACCATCGAGACAGTCCGTGCCCGCTGGGCCGCAGTGTCTGGGGCACCATCGAGACAGTCCGTGCCCGCTGGGTATCGCTGTGTCTGGGGCACCATCGAGACAGTCCGTGCCCGCTGGGCCGCAGTGTCTGGGGCACCATCGAGACAGTCCGTGCCCGCTGGGCCGCAGTGTCTGGGGCACCATCGAGACAGTCCATGCCCGCTGGGCCGCAGTGTCTGGGGCACCATCGAGACAGTCCGTGCCCGCTGGGTATCACAGTGTCTGGGGCACCATCGAGACAGTCCGTGCCCGCTGGGTATCGCAGTGTTTGGGGCACCATCGAGACAGTCCGTGCCCGCTGGGTATCGCCGTGTCTGGGGCACCATCGAGACAGTCCGTGCCCGCTGGGTATCACAGTGTCTGGGGCACCATCGAGACAGTCCGTGCCCGCTGGGTATCACAGTGTCTGGGGCACCATCGAGACAGTCCGTGCCCGCTGGGTATCACAGTGTCTGGGGCACCATCGAGACAGTCCGTGCCCGCTGGGTATCACAGTGTCTGGGGCACCATCGAGACAGTCCGAGCCCGCTGGGTATCACAGTGTCTGGGGCACCATCGAGACAGTCCGTGCCCGCTGGGTATCACAGTGTCTGGGGCACCATCGAGACAGTCCGTGCCCGCTGGGCCGCAGTGTCTGGGGCACCATCGAGACAGTCCGTGCCCGCTGGGTATCACAGTGTCTGGGGCACCATCGAGACAGTCCGTGCCCGCTGGGTATCGCTGTGTCTGGGGCACCATCGAAACAGTCCGTGCCCGCTGGGCCGCCGTATCTGGGGCATCATCGAGACAGTCCGTGCCCGCTGGGCCGCAGTGTCTGGGGCACCATCGAGACAGTCCGTGCCCGCTGGGCCGCAGTGTCTGGGGCACCATCGAAACAGTCCGTGCCCGCTGGGTATCACTGTGTCTGGGGCACCATCGAGACAGTCCGTGCCCGCTGGGCCGCAGTGTCTGGGGCACCATCGAGACAGTCCGTGCCCGCTGGGTATCACAGTGTCTGGGGCACCATCGAAACAGTCCGTGCCCGCTGGGCCGCAGTGTCTGGGGCACCATCGAGACAGTCCGTGCCCGCTGGGTATCACAGTGTCTGGGGCACCATCGAAACAGTCCGTGCCCGCTGGGCCGCCGTGTCTGGGGCACCATCGAGACAGTCCGTGCCCGCTGGGTATCACAGTGTCTGGGGCACCATCGAAACAGTCCGTGCCCGCTGGGC